>NC_063180.1:13654723-13742223 GCF_023159225.1 Perognathus longimembris pacificus
AGTTGTATGAATGCTCATTTTATGGTTCTTTTGACTTACTGGATTTGTTTTTAATTTTTTTTAATTTTGTTTGAAAAAATCAGGCTGCAGGTGATATTGTTGACATAAGAGAAGACCTAAAAAATGACTTTGAATTAAAAGGTAAGATTGTTACTATTTCTATATTTTCCACTCATGTTGGCCTTTTATTTTAATATTTTTAAATTCAAGTGTTCAAAGGGGTGTGTTATGTTTAGAGGAGAGGTCTTGTAAGATATTTTGGATTTGAAACATGATAGTTTTAAGTTCACAAATGCATGTATTGGTTCCGTTTATATGTGAATTTTCATTTAAAGCTGAATGGGTACATAAATTTTGACATTTTTCTGGTCGATGGGTGTTTTGGATTGGTGTGTTAAATAGGACTCTCTTGGTTTTTCCAATGATCTCTCATGGTATGGTCCTAAACCTCAGTAAATCAGAAGATATGTATTCTAGACATGAATCTATTTCTAATCTGGTCTTTCATCATGGCCAAGTCAGAAGATACTTTTGCTAGTTTATGCTCATCCATCCATTTATTTTGTGCTGATACTGGGCTTGAACTCAATGCCTGGGTGCTATCATTGAAGGTTTTTTGTTCAAGGCTGATGCTCTACTACTTGAATCATAGCTCCACTTCCAGGTTTTTGCTGGTTAAGAGATAGGAGTCTTCCTGAGCTGGTTCTGAACCACAATCCTGAGATCTCAACCTTCTGAGTAGCTAGCATTGTGGATAGGGGCCACTGGCTCCTGGCTCTTCATATTTTTTATTTGTTTCGTTAAGGGGGAAAAATCTACTTTAAAAAATACAAAGCATTATGAACTATGCAACTTGAGGGCAGGAATGAGAGGGCAAAACTGGGGAAAGCGGGGGCTGGGAATATGGCCTAGTGGCAAGAGTGCTTGCCTCGTATACATGAAGCCCTAGGTTCGATTCCCCAGCACCACATATATAGAAAATGGCCAGAAGTGGCACTGTGGCTCAAGTGGCAGAGTGCTAGCCTTGAGCAAAAAGAAGCCAGGGACAGTGCTCAGGCCCTGAGTCCAAGCCCCAGGACTGGCCAAAAAAACAAAAACAGACAAAACGGGAAAGCAAAGGAAGGAGAAACATTGCCCAGAAAGAATTACTTGACTTATGAAACAGTAATAAACACTGTCTCTGTTCAACACCTTAATAAGAACAATACAATTTTTTTTAATGCAAAGCAGAATAGTCTTAAGTTCAAGATTGGTCCTTCTGTGCTTACAGAGCAGTTACAAATAAAGCAATTTTCAATGGGCTTTTGGAGGCAGAGTGGTTCATATGTAGAGTTTGAGCAGAGCTTTATAGAGATAAGCCCCTCTGCTTTTCTCATGGGCATGGGTGCATGCCATATGTTAGAGTACGAAGTAATGAGGCTTTGAGTGTTGCTTTACCAAATTCACCCAAGCCACATGGTAAATGGACAGTTACTTGTGTTGAATTCTGCAGTGAAACCAGGAGGCCATTTTAGCCATTTTGCCTATACAATTTGGGGATATAAAGCATCTACACCTAAAATGACTGCTTGTACATTCTCAGGGCTACTGATCAAGCACAGTTTGGCTCAGCTAATTCTGGAAGCCCGAGTGCCAACACTCACTCCTGAAGTGTTCTCCAGGGATGTGGTCCTGTGGGTCTGTGACTCCTGAGAGCCATGCAAACTCTCCCCGTTCTGCCTAGAAACCATGCACATCTATATAGAAGTCATGCACATCTATACTTCCTTCTCCCCAGAGAAAACCTCAGCTGCATGCCTGAGGCTCACGCCTGTCATCCTGGCTACTCAGGAGGCTGAGACCTGAGGATTGCAGTTCAAAGCCAGCCTGGACAGGAAAAAATTCAGATGATCTGGAGCTGTGGTTCAAGTGGTGGAGTGTTATTAGCCTTGAGCAAAAAGGCTCAGGAACCATGCCCAGGCCCTGAACTCAAGCCCCAGGACTGGTAGTGTTGTTTTGTTTTTGGTCAATCCTGGGGCTTGAACTCAGTGTGAGCACTGTCCCTGCGCCACTTCTGACCTTTTCTGTTTATGTGGTGCTGAGAAATTGAACCCAGGGCTCCATGGATGCTAGGCAAGCACTCTACTACTAAGCCATATTCCCAGCTCAAGGGGACTGATGTATTTAAAACAAAAACAAAAAAACCTCACCAAAGCTAGGCTTTTTGTATGTGGGTTTAAAAAAATTAGAATTTTATCTTTAAGTAATTGTGCAAAGGGTTTCAGTTCAACATATCATTTTATAACAATGCATCTTGATCAATGTCAGCCCTTCCACCATCTCCCCCATTTCTCCCAGCCCCGCCCCTCCCCTCAATGTTATCTGCTTCCATTTCTACATGTGTACATTGAATAGTATGATACCCATACTTTTGTCAGTGTGTTAGTGTACATATGCATATAATACTGTGTATGTTTTCAAATCCATTTATAATTTAAATCTAACTTCACAGATGAGACAAAGCATGTATCTTTGTCTCTCTGGGCCTGACTTCACTTAACATAATTTGTTCCAGGTCCATCTATATCTATATGAAGGAACCCTATTACATGGTTGGCGCAAATGTAAATTGGTACAACCACTGTGGAAGGCGGGCAGTTTGGAGATTCCTCAAATAGAATCCCCTGTGATCCAGCCATAGCACTCCTGGGCATCTCTCTCAGTGATTATAGGGTTAGAATAATGTGGGTCATTTTGTTTGTTTTTGATATTAACAGTGGCTTACTCCTGTAATCCTAGTCACTCAGGAGACAGAGATCTTAGGACCATAGTTTGAAGCCAGCTCAGGCGGGAAAGTCCATGAGACCCTTATCTTCAATTAACTACCAGAAAACCAAAAGTGGAGCTGTGGCTCTAAGTGGGAGAGCACCAGCTATGACCAAAGGGGTTTAGGGACAGTGCCTAGGCCCTGAGTTCAAGCCCCATGACCAACAAAAAATAAAATACTAACAATCACGCTGTCTTCTTTTTTTTTTTTTTTTTGGTCTTTTTATAAAATAGGAAAAAAACGAATTGCTCATAAGCCTCATTCCAAACCAAAAACTTCAGATCTTTTTGAAGCTGATTTTGTCAATGATACAAAATCCAAGGATTTGCTTGCTGACAAGGAGCTGTGGGCTCGACTTGAAGAATTGGAGAGGCAAGAGGAGTTACTGGGTGAACTGGACAGGTATTTCAGGACAGCTTACTTTTCCAAGAGACAGCGCATCATACATAGTCCCGCATGAATGAGCTAACATGTGCTCATTGGACACATGCAGAAACGCATGCATGTTAAATTGCACACCATTCTCCCACTCCAGGAGTACTCTAGAGCATTTTCTTTTCCCTTCTCCCCCCTACCCCTTTCTTTTCTGTCCTGGCTTGGGCCTCAGAGTCCGATGCTTGCTAAGTCTAGGTACGAGCTCTCCCACCTGAGCCATACCTGCTGCAGTGCTTCCCATAGGGACTGTGTGATACATGCACTTACCTGGCCGGGTGGATATTGGTAGCTCATGCGCATAATCCCAGCCTTCTACTCAGAAGGCTGAGATTTGAGGATTGTGGTTCAAAGCCAAACCATGGCAGGAAAGTCTGTAAGACTATTATTTCCAACTAATCACCAGAAAAGTTGAAAGTGGCACTGTGGTTCAAGTGGTAGAGCACCAGCCTTTTTTTTTTTTTTTTTTTTCCCCTTCGGCCAGTCCTGGGCCTTGGACTCAGGGCCTGAGCACTGTCCCTGACTTCCTTTTGCTCAAGGCTAGCACTCTGCCACTTGAGCCACAGTGCCACTTCTGGCCATTTTCTGTATATGTGGTGCTGGGGAATTGAACCCAGGGCCTCATGTATACGAGGCAAGCTCTCTTGCCACTAGGCCATATCCCCAGCCCTAGAGCACCAGCCTTGAGTGGAAAAAGCTAAGGGACAGTACAAAGACCCCGAGTTCAAGCATAATGCTGGCATCAAAGCAAAACAACTCCCCCCCCTCAAATCTCATCATTTCAATTTTTAATTTTTGTATTGTCATTTTGTTTTTTGTTTGTTTTTGTTTTTTTGCCAGTCCTGGGCCTTGGACTCAGGGCCTGAGCACTGTCCCTGGCTTCTTTTTGCTCAAGGCTAGCACTCTGCCACTTGAGCTGCAGAGCCACTTCTGGCCATTTTCTGTATATGTGGTGCTGGGGAATTGAACCGAGGGCTTCATGTATACAAGGCAAGCGCTCTTGCCACTAGGCCATATCCCCAGCCCCCTGTCATTTTGTTTTTTATGTATATTTTTATAATGATGTTCCTATACCTGATAATTGGCTTTTCATAATTATGGATATATTTTACAAGTATTTTTTTTTTTTTTACCAGTCCTGGGGCTTGGACTCAGGGCCTGAGCACTGTCCCTGGCTTCTTTATGCTCAAGGCTAGCACTCTGCTACTTGAGCCACAGTGCCACTCCTGGCCTTTTCTGCATATGTGGTGCTGAGGAATCGAACCTAGGGCTTCATATATAGGAGGCAAACATTCTTGCCACTAGGCCATATTCCCAGCCCATTTTACAAGTTTTTTTTTTTTTTTTTTGCCAGTCCTGGGGCTTGGACTTAGGGCTTGAGCCCTGTCCCTGACTTCTTTTTGCTCAAGGCTAGCACTCTGCCACTTGAGCCACAGCGCCACTTCTGGCCATTTTCTGTATATGTGGTGCTGGGGAATTGAACCCAGGGCTTCAAGAGTGCTCAGCAAGCCATCTTCCACTGAATCCAACCATGTTTCCCAAAATACTCCTTTTTACTTTCTTTTCTTTTCTTTTTTTATTTTTTATTTTTGTACTGAGGCTTGAACTCTGGGCCTGGATGCTGTCCCTGAGGCTCTTCAGCTCAAAGCTAGCACTCTACCACTTGAGCCACAGCGCCTCTTCTTACTCCTTTTTAAGTGATGTGTTTTTGTGCTGTGCTCAGGATGATAGTGTTCTGTCTTTGAGTGACTTGTTCAAAACATCAATTTCCTTTGAGTTTGATTCTGAAAATTGTGTCTGGCCTTGCCTTGTGTTTGTAAGCCTTTCTGTTTATTGAACAGGCAATTTCTAATCTACTCAGGTATGAGAAACTTCACCAAACTGCTATTTGAAATACACATTAGCAGTCACTTAGAATTGTCAAAGTACTAAACGATGCCTGCTATCAGAGAAGTCTCTATATTATTTTGCCTTAAATGACATACCATATGCATAGTTAGTTTCTGTGGAGGAAAAAAAGGACAAAAGGCACAGAAGAGTTTTTCTCCTACCCAATCCTAGGTATTTTTTTAAACTTTTTTTTTTTTAAACTGCCACTAAATTTCCTCAAACCAGCATTGAATCTGGTGATTTTCCTAGTCTTGATTCTTTATATTTTTGCATGATGTTACTTCAGTGGTATCATCTTTTTGTTTTTGTTATTCTTGTAAGGTTCTCAGAGCCTGTATAGAATGAAGCTAGTCTTCATACACAGGCATGAACCAATGGCTCATTTCTAGGTAGAAATACATATTCTTTGCATTTCTTATTATACTACTGATACTGTGTTTATATTGTATCTGGCCAGTATCTAGTGACAAAAGCTCCTCTCCTGTGATCTGTTTATGCTTGAATAATTCCAGTATGCAAAAAGTGGCACAGGAACTAATGCTTTTTGTTAATTTATTTCAAAACCTATGTTTTAAAAATTCATCTTTAAAGGAACTGTTGTCTTCTTTTAACCTAGCTAGTTAAAAAAAAAAAAAGAAGATAGACTGGGTACCAATGGCTGCTTGTAATGCCAGTTATTCAGAAGGCTGAGATCTGAAGATCACTGTTAGAAGCCAGCAGGAAAGTCTGTGGGACTCATGCCCAGTTAACCAGCAGAAAAGCTGGAAGTAGAGCTGTGGTTCAAGTGGTAGAACACTTGCCCAGGCTCTGATTTCATCAAGTCCTAGGACTGGCAAGCATGCCTGCACATGGATGCATACACAACATACAATCTTAAAATTGTTCATTACAAGAATTGAAAATTACAATCATTACAGTTCTTACATGTTTGTCTCGTGTTGTCAATAATTGTTTCTTTGACAGTAAGCCTGACACTGTGATTGCAAATGGTAGAGATGCGAGCTCCTCTGAAGAGGAAAAAGAGGAGCAGAAGGCACATGCACATGGGGGCGATGAAGCTGATGGCCCCCTCACCCCCAGAAGTGGTTGGAAGCTCGCTCCTAACTCAACCCTGCTCAGTGGTCCAGCGAACAGCAGTCCATCACTCTGTCCAGTGAATGGCTCAAAAGCATACCACAGCAAGGAAGATGACACTGACAGGGACGAGGATGATGGGGATGACGATGAGGATGAAGATGGTGATAAAGAAAATCACCCATGTGCCTTAGGGCTTGGAGACAGCTCTGTACCAACCATCTACTTTTCTCACACTGTGGAACCAAAGAGGGTCTGTGTGCTTTCTCACTTGACTCATTTCATGACTAGTTAAATGTCATCTGCCTAGTGGCAAGAGTGCTTGCCTCGTATAGATGAAGCCCTACGTTAGATTCCTCAGCACCACATATACAGAAAATGGCCAGAAGTGGCGCTGTGACTCAAGTGATAGAGTGCTAGCCTTGAGCAAAAAAGAAAATAGGAACAGTGCTCAGGCTCTGAGTTCAAGCCCAGGACTGGCAAATAAAATAAAATAAGAAATAAATGTTATCTGTCCTTCCTTCCCTTCTTCCTATTCCCCTTCCCCTTCTTCTTTCTCTTCCCATTCCTCTTCCTCTTCCCATTCCCTTTCCTCTTCGCATTCTTCTTCCATTCCCCTTCCTCTTCCCATATCCCTTCTTCTTCCCATGTCCATTGCCCTTCCTCTTCCCATTCCCCTTCCTCTTCTTTTCCTTTTCCTCTTCCCATTCATTCCCCTTCCTCTTCCCGTTCCCCTTCCCTATTCCTCTTCTTTCCCTTCCCATTTCCCTTCCTCTTCCCGTTCCCTTCCTCTCTTTTCTTGTCTTGGCTTTTTTGTTCAGGGCTCTGTCACTGAGCCACACGTCCACTTCTAGCTTTTTACTGGTTTGTTGGAGATAAGAGTCTCCTGGACTTTCCTGCCCAGTCTGGTTTTGAACTGTGATCCTCAGATCTCAGCCTCTTGAGTAGCTAAGATGATGGAAATGAGTTGATTTTTTTTTTTAAGAGAAAAATTCTTTTTTTTTTTTTTTTTTTTTTTTGCCTGTCCTGGGCCTTGGACTCAGGGCCTGAGCACTGTCCCTGGCTTCTTTTTGCTCAAGACTAGCACTCTACTACTTGAGCCACAGCGCCACTTTTGGTCATTTTCTATATACGTGGTGCTGGAAAATTGAACCCAGGGCTTCATGTATAAGAGGCAAACACTCTTGCCACTAGGCCCTATTCCCAGCCCAAGAGAAAAATTCTAACAGTGACTTAGATTGTAGATACTGCAAAACATGGTTTATCTTACTCTGACCAGTTTATCACCAAACAAAGAGCAATGGAGTGAGTGAGCTAGCTGGTAATGGCTCATGGTTCTCATAGGTGGTGGGAGTCTGTCTGTAAGGATCAAGGTGTAGGTTTCACTGGTTTCAAGGTGCCTGTGTACTCCCGTGTCTGTTCCCAGGGAGTTTTTTTTTTTGTTTTAAGTCTTGGGGCTTGAACTCAGGGCCTGGGTGCTGAGCTTCTTTTGCTCAAGGCTGGAGCTCTACTACTTGAGCCACAGTGCCACTTCCAGCTTTTTGGTGGTTCATTGGAGATAAATAGTCTCAGGAATTTTACTGCCTGGGCTGGCTTCAAACCGTGATCCTCAGGTCTCAGCCTGCTGAGTAGCTAGGATGACAGGTGTGAGCCCCCAGTGCCAGGCCCAGGCATGCTTTTTTACTGGTGATTTTGGAAATGGAGTCTAATGAGCTTTCTACTTAGGTTGGCCTTGAAATGCATGATCCTCTAGACCTTAGCCTCCTAAGTGGCTAAAATTGTAGGTGTGATCCACTGAGAAAAACTGAGCTTTGCGATTCTTTTTTCAGACTTTCGATTTTTCCTATTTTCATTTAGATAAAACAGGAAATGAACACCTGGAGGGGTGACATGGAAAGTGTGTGACAGAACAGGGTAATAACTTTAATCCTCAACAGAGTGGGTTTCTGTATTCTCTGAAATATGAAATATATAAAGAATTTAAAATAATTAAGTACTTTCTGATACTGCTTTTTGACCTAAATGTCATCTAGGTTTTACTATTTCTTTTTGGCTAGTTTGTTTGGAGATGCATGATTTAAGCTAAAAACAACCAAAGTAATAGGGTGAGAGGTCAAGCTTGTAATAAATTTAGCATTTAAGCCAAGCATCATTATCTCGCATCTGTAATCCTGTCCACTCAGGAGGCTGAGATTTGAGAATCACAGTTTGTACCAAGCCTGGGTAGGAAAGTTTGTGAGACATATCTTCAGTGAGCCACCAGAAAACTGGAAGTGGAGATTGTACATTGCCAGCCTTGAGTTTTTGAAAAAGTGAATGGACAGCACCCAGGCCCTTACATTTAAGCCCCAGTATGGGTACTCCCAAAAAAGCATTTATCTGGAATGCATTTTACTTTCCATGCAATAATAAGGCCACGTGGGGCGGCCCGCTGGCTGGGACGATGTCAGCCACTGTGGCGGTATTGTGGCCCTCGTCAGCATCGCAGCCTTTGCCATTGCTCCGTTCTTTCATCACAGGCGTTACTCTGTCTCATGTGGGTTGTGATTTCTCAAAAACGTTTCTATGCTTAAAAAAAAAAAAGATTACATTTTACATTGCAACTTTTAGGTTCGAATAAATACTGGGAAAAACACCACCTTGAAGTTCAGCGAAAAGAAAGAAGAAGCCAAACGGAAGCGCAAGAACACCAGCAGCAGCCATGGTGCCCACGAGCTGCCCACCATCAAGACCCCGGCCGACATTTACAGGTACGTGGTGGGGCCCACGCACAGCACAGCAGACCAGCCTGCCCGCTCCTCCAGCCCCAGTCTTCACACCCAGGCCTTGGCTGGGTGTGAGGACCACGCTGGATGGGAGGCTGTGTGCACCATCCTGGGGCAGCTCAGTGCTGGCAGGGCCACACCCAATCCTGAGCAGATGGGTAGCTATGCCTGCTCCACTGGATTTATTTTTATTTATTTTTGCTGGGCCTGGGCTCTGTCCGCAAGCTTTTGTGCTCTACCACTCGAACCACAACTACACTAATTGCTTTTTGAGGTTTATTGGAAATAATAGTCTCATGGATTTTCCTGCCTGGGCTAGCTTTTTTTTTTTTTTTTAAATTGCTAGTCCTGGGCCTGAGACTTGGGGCCTGAGCACTGTCCTTGGCTTCCTTATGCTCAAGGCTAGCACTCTACCACTTGAGCCACAGCGCCACTTGTGGCCGTTTTCTGTATATGTGGTACAGGGGAATTGAACCCAGGGCTTCACGTATGGGAGGCAAGCTCTCTTGCCACTAGGCCATATTCCCAGCCACCCTGGGCTAGCTTTGAACTGCTGTCCTCAGATCTCAGCCCCCCGAGTAGCTGGGATTATAGGTGGTGTCCAGCTTCTGTGGGCGTGCGTGCGTGCCAGTCCTGGGGCTTGTGCTCAGGGCTTGTACACTGTTTCTTAGATTTTCCTTTTTTTTTTTTGGCCAGTCCTGGGCCTTGGACTCAGGGCCTGAGCACTGTCCCTGGCTTCTTCCCGCTCAAGGCTAGCACTCTGCCACTTGAGCCACAGCGCCGCTTCTGGCCGTTTTCTGTATATGTGGTGCTGGGGAATCGAACCTAGGGCCTCGTGTATCCGAGGCAGGCACTCTTGCCACTAGGCTATATCCCTAGCCCCAGATTTTCCTTTTTTATTGAAGGTTAGTTAGCACTCTACCACTTGAGCCACACCTCCACCTCTGGCTTTTTTGCTGGTTCATTGGTGATAAAGAGTCCCACAGGCTTGTCTGTCCAGACTAGCTTCCACCCATGGTCCCAAGATCTTAGCTTCCTGAGTAGTGAGGGTCACAAGCATGAGCAATGGGCTCTTATTTTTATTTGTTGTAGCAGTGCTGGGGATTAACTTGGGGGTTTAGGTTCCTGAGGTTTTTCACAACGGGCTGGCTCTTTACCACTTGAGCCACAGCTCCTCTTGGCCTTTTGCTGGTTCACTAGTGATAAGAGTCTTGTTGATTTTGCTGCCTTGGCTGGCTTCTAATTGCCATCCTCCGCTGTCAGCCTCCTGAGTGGCTGGGATTGCAGGGTGTGGCACCGGCAGCTTTAGCCAGGAAAGTTAGATGAGTCCCTGGGTGTTGGGACTGGTGGGTCTTCGGCCGCAGGCTCCCCCCACAGTGCTGTGTGTGTTTGGATGCTCAGGGTCTTCGTGGACGTGGTGAACGGTGAGTACATCCCACGCAAGTCCATCCTCAAGTCGCGCAGCCGGGAGAACAGCGTGTGCAGCGACACCAGCGAGAGCAGCACGGCTGAGCCTGACGAGCGGCGCTCAGTGCTGCGGAGCCTCAGCTGTGAGGAAGCTGGTGGAGAGCCTGGAGAGGCCGGCCCTGGCCTCCTGGAGGAGTCTACCAGCGGGCAGCGGCCTGTGCCCCATGCAGGTCCTCCTGAGGTAAGCCAGTGCTGGTGACCCCTGCTTCCCCACTGAACCTTTTCTTCCTCCTCTCAGAAATCACAGGGCAGCCACTCCGCAGGCAGAGATCTGGAGGATCGCTGTTCTTATACAGCCCAGGTACAAAAGTCAACGTGACTCCTAGTTCCAGTGAGCCACCAAAAGCCAGACATGGAGGTGTGGTTCAAGTGGTATAGCACCAAGCCTTGAATGAAGACAGTCTGGGACAATGCCCAGGCCCTCCGTGCAAGCCCCAGTACTGGCACCAAAACAGAACAAAACAATTTATCAGGTCCATTGGTAATTTATTTACTGTAAGCAGGTAATTGATATTCTAGCTAAAAACACAGCATGCATGATTTAAGGTATTTTTAAATTCTCACTTCACAGAAATAAAACTTAAAGACAATAATATTTGAAAATTTGTTTCAAACGATTTTAATATCACAATATGCAGTTTCCTAGTATCTGTTAATATATTTGACAAATGTTTATCAAAAGCACAGAGCTAGGATTAATGAAAGCCCTGTGACTGTTCGTTTCTCGGAGCCTGGGCACTATCTCTCAGCTTAGTTTGCTTAAGGCTACTCTACCACTTGAGCCACAGCTTTACTTTTTTGTTGGTTTATTGGCGATAAAGAGTCCGGCTCTGAACTCTGATCTTCAGATCTCTGCCTCCTGAGTAGCTGGGATTACAGGCATGAACACCAGTGCCTGGCTGAAGAATTTTTAGTGGGCTTTGGTTCTCTTTGCAGTTAGATGCTGAGGTCCTCGGCCAACGGGTGTCAGCGGGGTGGCCCTCGTGCACACGCTGGGCATCTTACATCTGGTCTCCTTGTCTCGTAGGCTTTTTCTGGAATGGTGATAGAAAAGGACTTTTTATCCTCCTCAACAGCACACCCCGCCATCTCTCCTCCTGGACTGCCCACCATTCCAGAACGCAAGGAAGTGCTGTCAGAAGCAGCTGAAGAGCCTGCAAAGCGGGTTTCCAAGTTCAAAGCAGCCCGGTTGCAGCAGAAAAGCTAGGCCGCCACCAGCTGGGCATGCTCAGCTGCGTGTTGAACTCGGGCCCTGGAGGCAGTGACTCAGCAGCCCTTTTCCTCCGTCACGCACGCTGGCACGTAGGCCTTCCCACGCGCCACCGCGGCTGTGGTCATTTCCAGTGGCTACAGTGGTCTGCGCTGTTTTTTCGTGTTTCAGACTAAGTACAGCCCGTGCAGTACCAGCCATCGTGTGTGTGGGCCATGTGAAAGAAACTTCGTCAAATTTCAGATCCACTCAATGGTTCTGTCTCTTTGCATTTGCATTTCAAGGCACTTTAAAGTAAAACTAAAAAAAGTAATCAATGTCTTGTAGGCTCTGCATCGAGGTGGCTATTTCACACGCTCTCTCCTTTCAATGCCACACTGCTGTCCTTTTCTTTACTTCCCTATTTTCTTTTCCAGGTCTGAGACCAGGACTCAAACTTGGTACCTGGGCCGCTATCACTTGCTGGCTGAGGCCCGCACCCGCCCCCCCCCCGCCCCCCCCCCCCCCCCCCCGCCCCGGCTCCTAAGCAGAAGTGGGATGACCCTCTGGGAAAGTGGCTTTCATTGCAAGAATGATATTTTGTAAAAATGGTTTATGTTTTTGGTCTTTTTTCCAAATAAAAGTTTTATGAAACTTGGGTCTCTAAATGTTATGAATTTTATGGTAGCATACATGAGCCAATGCATTCATTACATATCAAGTTCTCACATTCTTGTTTACTTGATTCTTCTTTAAGTTTTTTTTTTTTTAATGTTCCTGTAAAGGTGATGTACAGAGGGGTTACAGTTGCATAAGGCAGGTGGAGAATACATTTCTTTCTGGACAATGTGACTTCTTCCCTCCCTCCCAGGTTTTCCCTCTCGTCCCCACCCACAAGTCGTATAGTTCATTTTCCACATCGTGTCCAGTGGACACCACTGCTGCATTAGTTCACCCTTTGTCCCTCCATTTCTGTGCCTCCCCTAACACTCCCCCAAACAGATAAACGAACAAACAGAACAAAAAGAAAAAAAAAACAGCAAAAAAGCCAGGCTCTGGTGGCTCATACCTGTAATCCTAGCTACTTACAATTTTGAGATTTGAAGGTCACAGTTCAAAGCCAGACCAGGCAAGAGAATCCATGAGACTCTTAACGCCAATTAGTCATACAACCAGGTTGGTTTGGTTTAAATTCTCTGGTTGGCACTGGGATTGAACCTAGTTACTCTCCAACCTCTCACATTCTAAAAATTCCACACTCTTCCCCTTCTCCTGCCCCCATACAAGTTTCACCAGGATTGCCTATTGGGAGAGAAAGGTTATATATATACGTTTTAAAAAAAACAGAATTTTGTCCAGCAGCTGATGGCTCATGCCTATAATCCCAGCTATCTCAGCAGGCTGAGATCTGGAGTTCGTAGTTTGGAGTTAGCCTAGGCAGGAAATTTGTGAGACTCATCTCCAATGAACCACCAACAAGCTAGAAGTGGAGCTATGGCTCAAATGGTAGAGCACTAGCCTTGAGCACAAAAGCCCAGGGACAGTGCCCAGGCCCTGAGTTCCAGTTGTAGTACTGGCACACACATTTTTTTTTTAAATAAAAACTTTGTTTTAATCTTTTCAGCATGTTCATTATTACTGGTTACTTCACTACTTTTAAATGACTTGTAGTAAAAGTTGCAAAGGAGAAATGTAGTCCTAATACTGCAAGTTAAACTGCTAGGACTAGGAATCAGTTCGATGCTAAAATGTGGCTTTTAAAACATCGTTCTGCAATAGTCCTAAAATAAGCCATCAGGGCCGTCAACTCTATTCATGGCTCAATATTTAAAGGTTATTTATAGCTGCTTTAATGAATTCTTGCTTAAACAAAGTGAAATTATGTCCTAGAAAACTCAAAGCTATTTGTAACTAGAACAGCACCACTGTAAAAACCTTTATGAATATGGATTTTCATGAAAAGAGGGTGCATGTGAGCCCCCACTTCTTAGTGGATCACATGGCCCAGAAGATTGGCTTGGAAAGGTTGCCTGGCCCTGTGGACCATTGGTTTGGTAGACAGTTTTGGTCAACTGCATATATTTTGTACTTTAAGTTTTTCAGTTGATTTCACCCCTAATCCAAACCAAGAGGACAAATCACCTCCATAATCGAGTCATTCCTCCCTGGCACTGGTGGCTCTCCCCTGGTTGAGAACTTGAAGTGCATGGTTCAAAGCCAGCCCAGGCAGGAATGTCTGTGAGACTTAGCTCCAGTGAACTAGCGCAAAGCTGGGAGTGACTCAAGTGGCAGAACACCCAGCGTTGAGGGAAAAAGCCAAGAAGCAGTGCCCTGGCCCTAAGTTCAAACCCCAGTACTGGCACTAACAAAAATAAATGGTAGCAGCTCTTGAAAAGTCTTTGATCCACAGGTAATTCAAATATGTATTGTTTAATTTCTAAACAGTAGTAATTCTGATGTCCTCTTATTTTGAATCCCACTTTAATTCTGTAGTATCTGAAGAATATACTTACAGATTTAGTCCACGAAAGTCCATTGAGAGTTTTTTTTTGTTGATCATGGGACTTGAACTCAGGGCCTGAGTGCTGTCCCTGAGTTTTTTTTTTTAATTTAGATTTATTTGTATTTTATTTTTTATGCTTAAGGTTAGCACTCTAACACTTTGAGTCACAGCTTTGCTTCCAGTTTTATGGTGGTTCATTGGAGATAGGAGTCTCATGGGGGCTGGGAATATGGCCTAGTGGTAAAGTGCTCGCCTCGTATACATGAAGCCCTGGGTTCGATTCCTCAGCACCACATATATAGAAAAAGCTGGAAGTGGCGCTGTGGCTCAAGTGGTAGAGTGCTAGCCTTGAGCAAAAAGAAGCCAGGGACAGTGCACAGGCCCTGAGTCCACACCCCAGGACTAGCAAAAACAAAAGTCTCATGGACTTTCCTGCCCAGGTTGCCTTCAAACTGTGATACTCAAGACTTCAGTCTCCTGAATAGCTGGGATTACAGGCATGAGCCATCAGTGCCCAGCCCATTGATGTAATTTTTTTGGAATTATTTATTAAGGTGATATGCAGAGGGGTTACAGTTATGTAAGTCAGGTAAGGAGTGCATTTCTTTTTGAACAATGTTGCCCCTTTGCTCTCTCCCATCCCTACCCATAAGTTGTATAGTTCACTTTCCACAGTGTCCATTGAGGACCACTGCTGCTAGTTCATCCTTTATCCCTCTGTTTCTGTGTCCACTGACATTTTTTTCCTGATGGTAGTGGGCCTTGAACTCTGGGCTTGAGCAAGGCTGTCCTTGAGGTCTTGTGCTCAAAGCTAGCATTCTACCACCTTGAGTCACAGCTCTACTTCCAGTTTTCTGGTGGTTTGTTGGAGATAAGAGTCTCACAGACTTTCCTGCCTGGACTGGCTTTGAACTAAGATCTTCAGATCTCAGCTTCCTAGGTAGCTAGGATTATAGGTGTGAGCCACCAGCTCCCAGCTTCCATTGACGTTTTAAGTGAGTAATATATATTCTTTCCTGTGTGCGTCAAACAGTATGTAATCTACAGATGTTAAGTTTATTAATAGTGGTTTCTGTTTTTCTGATTCATTTTTTCTTGTCATAATTGGGAGTGGAATTTTCAGACCTTCAGCTGTAATGGGCTGATTGTTACTGACATTTGAACTCAAGTACTTGCTCGTGAGCCCTATCCCCAGCCCAAGCTGTTATTTTTTTGACTCTTGTTTTTGTTAGGCTTTTGCCCTGTGTATTTATGGGGCTCAGTTGCAAGGTGCTGTTACATCTTCCTGATTTATTTTGATACTTTTAGTATTATAAAATGTCCTTCCTTCTTAGCCAGGCACTCACTGGTGGCTCATGTCTGAAATCCTAGCTCAGGAGGCTGAGATCTGAGGATTGCAATTTGAAGCCAGCCCAGGCAGAAAAGTTCTTGAGACTTTTATCTCTTAACCACCAAAAACAACAACAATAACAACAAAAAACAACCCAGAAGTGGAGCTGGTGTTCAAGTGGTAGAGGGCTAGCTTTGAGCAAAATAACCTCAGGGCAAAATAACCCCAGTACTGACATACACACAACAAAAATCCCTCTTCTCGGGCTGGGAATATGGCCTACTGGCAAGAGTGCTTGCCTAGCATGCATGAAGCCCTGGGTTCTATTTCTCAGCACCACATAAACAGAAAAAGCCGGAAGCGATGCTGTGACTCCAAGAGGTAGAGTGCTAGCCTTGAGCAAAAGAAGCATAGGGACAGTGCCCAGGCTCTCAGCTCAAACCCTAGGACCAGCAAAAAAAATAAAAAAAAAAAATAAATTTCACCTATCCTTTACTGGCTGCCCTCCTTCCCCTCTATCTCTCCCTCCTTCCCACCCTTCCCTCCTTTACTTCCTTCTTCCTTCTTCCCTCACTTCCCTCCTACCCTCCCTCTCTTCTTCCCTACCTTTTTCTCTCCCTCATTTCTCTTTTCCTTCTTCCTTTCTTCCTCCCTTTCTCCTTCCTTTATTCCTCCTTTCTCTTCCTCTTTCTTCCTCCATTCTTCCTTTCTCCCTTCTTTTCCTCTTTCTCTACTTCCTCCTTCACTTCCTTTCTTTGTTCATTCCTCTCTTCCCATTTCTCCATTTTCCCTCCTCTCTCTTCCCAACTTTTTCATTCCTTCCTCATCTCTTCTTTTTTTCCTCCTTCCCTTCTTTTCATCTCTTCTTCCTCCCTTTTTCCCTTCCCTCCTTCCCTTCCTCTCTCCTCCCCTTTCATCTAGCTCATCTCTATATAGCTTTATCTTCATCCATCCTAGTTAGACTTTGTGTTTAATAATTTTTTTTTTGTATCTTTCTTTTCCTTCTTTTGTGGGAATGTATTCCTGGCACTTCTGAGGGCCCTTCTTTTTTCCGGGTGCCTCCCCTGGGTCCTGGCTGGTGATGAGAGGCTCACTGCACCTCTTGGTTGGTCTTCACGTGCTCTAATGGTTCTGGTATGCATGACCTGGTGGTCTCCTTCAGGATAATAATTCCGAGCCATGTGTGGACCTTGGCTTCATATTGCTAAGACCCACCCTCTTCCTTGTCCTCCTACCGTAATGCACCTAAACTTACTGCCTTCGCAGTTTTCTGTGTGATCGTTTCTTTAAATAGGGAAAATTTAAAAATGCATTTTAATTGCCATTTATAGTTGCTTGCATAATTACCTTTACAGGTGCTCTTAATTTTTTTATGTGGATTCAAGTTGCCATCTGGTGTCATTTCTTTTCATCCTTGGAAGAAAATTTCAGTAGCAACAAATTTTCTGTATTTATTTGGATGACTTTTTTTTTTAAGTCTAGTTTTTTACTGGGCATAGAATTATTTGACAGTGTTTAGAGTTTCCTGCTTGCTTGTTTTTTAAAATTTATTTCTTTTCACCCTGTAGGAAAATTTCAGTGGCAGTATCTTTATGTTTTCAAAGGCTTTTTTTTGTTTGTTTGGCCAGTCCTGGGGCTTGGACTCAGGGCCTGAGCACTGTCCCTCGCTTCTTCTTGCTCAAGGCTAGCTAGCACTCTGCCACTTGAGCCACAGCCCCACTTCTGGCCATTTTCTGTATATGTGGTGCTGGGGAATCGAACCCAGGGCCTCATGTATACGAGGCAAGCACTCTTGCCACTAGGCCATATCCCCAGCCCCCTCAAAGGCTTTTGTTGTTGCTTTTTTTGTCTGGACATAGATTTATTTGACAGCACTTAGGGCTCTCTGGTTGCTAGTTTTTACTTTTGTTGATGTGTTATTTTTTTTTGTCAGTGCCAGAGCTTGAACTCAGGGCTTTCCCATTTCAATGGCTTGGCTGGTGTGCTTCCCCTTTTCCCTGGTTATTGTGGAGATAGGGTCACAAGGCTCTTGTGCTAGGGCTGACTGCACACGGTGGCCCTTGGGTCTCAGCCTCCTGAGTAGCTGGGCATGGAGGCAGGAGCCCCAGCTCTCGGCTTTGAGGGACTAGGGGAATTGTGTTTGCGCCTCTGGTTCGCAGCTCCAGCGAGGGAGAAAAGGGGGGTGCACGGCCTCTGACCATGGCTTGTCGGTGGTGAAGCCCCAGGACGCGCCTGGCGACAACAGCCGCGGGCCGGGGCGCGCCCTCTGCCTGCGGGGCGGGGAAGGCGCAGAACTCCCCCGGGGGGTTGCCTCGGGGAGACCGGCCTGTGCGCCCTGCAGGCCGCACGGGGAACAGCGGTGCCCACGGCTCCCCGCCAGCGCCCCCACGCGGGAAGGACGCGCAGCAGCCACGGACACGGCAAGCATCACACCCTCCTTAGGGACGGTCTTCTTTTCCCTTGGGGTCAAGGCTACCTACGTGGGTGATTGCCGGTGGGAAATAGGGGACAGAAATCGGGGACGGGCAGCTCTTCCGTGTTCACGTGTGTGTGAGTTTGTAACGTAACTGCGGGGATATACAGCTTTGATGCAAAAGTTAAAAATGGTTCAGTGAACAGCTTTGAGAAGTTCAACTTTATAACAATTACAAATAAACCGGTTAACACTTTTTTGGACAATGCCAGCGTTTAGATTTTTTTTAAAATTTAAAGTAAATTTCTCATTGATGGCAACTAAATGGTGTTTGTAGCATTTTTTTGTCATATAGTAGGTTCCATCCATTCACTCTGCTTTTCTGAGTTGTCCCACATGCAAGTACATGTTTTTAATGTTTAAATGTCTTCTGTGCTGTTCCTGTAAGTTTGCTATTAAAATACATTGAACTAAAAAAATTAAGAAAAAATTTATACCCGTGAATTGAGTTTCAAGATCTCATTGCTTTCTCACACTTAAGTTTCCATCTGATTTCCCCTTAGCTTGAACTTCCTTTAGTGATTATTTTAGTACTAGTGCTCTAGACCAAGCTTTTCTTCCCTGAGAAAGTTACTTTGCCTTTATTCTTGAAAAATGCTTTTGCTAAGCATAGAGTTTGAGGCTGATAGATGATTTTTTCTGTTAGCATCTCGAAGATCAGGTCCTTTGTGTTCCACTGACCATGGGTTTGTTTTTTTGTTTCAGCGTTTTCTTGTGTGTAGGTTTTGCTCTGTTGAATCTTGCCTGGGGTCCTTGAACACGTTGGGTCTGTGTTTAGAAAGGTTTCCATTAAATGTGGAAATAGTTGACCATTCCTTTGTTCCCTACCTCTCTTTTCTCTGGAACTCCAAGTACAGATGTGTTCCCAGGCCTCATTACCCCACCACATGCCGTGTTTGTTCTAATCTTTTCATTCTGTTTCATTTTGCATAGTTTTTATTGAGGTGTCCCCAACTTTACTGGTTCTTTTCCTCCACTGTCTGATTTGCTTCGGATCATATCAATACACTTCATTGTATATGTATTTGTTTTTTGTTTTTCTTTAGTTTCTTTTCTAGGTCCAATACTGGGACTTGGTACCTGCCCTTTTTGCTCACTGGCTAGTGCTCTACCAACTGAGCCTTGCCTTCAACCCTGTATTTGCCTTAAAAACATCTTTTCAGGATGTTAATGCTTTCTAAAATCCTCTTGCTAATTCCATCATTTCTATCGTTTTTACATCCTTTCACGGGCTGATTTTCCTCCTGGCTGTAGATCGCAACTTGGTGCTTACTTATATATTTAGTGTTGGGGATTATTATGGCCTTGGGAAGGCTGCCCAGCTTTGGGACAATGGAAGTCCCTCCCACCTTCTGGCCTCCACCCCTTGGGAGGTGAACACGTGGGTGCCACCATGATGCGGTTGTCCTGCCCACAAAGGGAAGTTTCGTGAGGTCACTTGATGAACGTGATCCCTAGCCTATGACTGGCCCTTTGGCCAGCCCCCTTTCTTTCCCGCCATTACTTCTATATAAGTGCCCTTCCATATTAAAGTCTTTGAGACGCTTCCCACCACCGCAGCGTGTCCCTGATGCCTTCCTTTTTGCCTCCGCCCTTGGTAACATGTGGGGGGACTGGGGGGAGGGGAGGCTTCAGCAACCTTTCCTCAACTTAGCGCTTGCCCTTGTGAGCACGCCTTTGGCCTTCCGCTGGCGGAGGGCCAGGCTGAGTGCTCTTTCATAGAGTTTGTGGTTACCATTCTCCCCATGGGGGAGAAAGGGGGGGTCCAAACCCCAACATTTAGTAAGTTTTAAATCTGATGCTGGATTTTTTTCTTTATTCCAGAATCAATCTTGTTTTACAGGAAAGCTTCAGACATAGTACAGTCTTCCTATGTCTCTCGTGACTTCAGGGCTTTTAAATGTTAGTATGTTATCCCTGGCGAGGCCTATCATAACTTACTGAAATACGATACTATTAAGTAAATTCATCTGCATGTCACCAACTCTTCCTCCAGTGTCCTTAGTCTTGGCATCTGTGGCCTTGAGGAGCCTCACACTGTATGTGACATTTCTGTTGCTTGAATTCTCACCTCCATCCTCTTAGCACAATGCTGGCCTGCAAGTCTTACAGAACAACTTGTATAGCTGTGCCCAGGATTACATTCATGTGGGGTTATGAGTTTTGGGGAAAAATACTATAGGAGTGAGGTGCCTGGTTGGTGCTGGTGTCTCATACCTGTAATCCTAACTATTCAGGAGGCTGAAGTTCAAGGCCAGCCTTGAAAAAGTCCACGAAACTTCATCTCCAATGAACCAGCAAAAAGCTGGACTGGAGATGTGGCTCAAGTGGTAGAGTGACAGCATGAGTAAGCAAGACAGGCAAAGCAAGCAGCCATGAATAAGTCAGTGCAAGGTCCTGGGATCAAACCCCAATACCATCTCCCCCACACCAAAAAAGGATAGGACACTATATCACGGTGTTAATATTAGTTATTGTGTTAAGCTGGCATTTGGTTGGTTTCCCTAACATAAAACCTGCTTTATTTTGCTTGAATAACTTCACCCTGTGCTGTGGTCCAGAAAAACTCTCTTAAGTAATAGAAAATGAAGTGCTTTCTCATGCCTGTCACCCTAGCTCCCTGGAAGGCTGAGGCTGAGGTGGTTTGAAGCCATCAGGGCAGAAGAGCCCATGAGATAGTTATCTCTAATTCATCACCCAAAAGCCAGAAGGGGAGCTGGGGTTCAAAGTGGTAGAGTGCTAGCCTTAAGCAAAAATGCTCAGGAACAGCACC
Organism: Perognathus longimembris pacificus; assembly: GCF_023159225.1. NCBI lineage: Eukaryota > Metazoa > Chordata > Mammalia > Rodentia > Heteromyidae > Perognathus > Perognathus longimembris. The sequence continues at coordinate 13,675,426 of NC_063180.1, forward strand.
CAAGCCCTGAGTTCAAGCCCCAGAACTAGTACACACACCCACACCCACACCCATGCCCCCCCTTACCCCCCCAATCTTGTGTGGTTTCTTATCAGCTTCGTTTTCAATACCAAAAATTTTCAGCTGAGAAATACCATTGATTCAACTTAAAATGCCTACAGAAACAAAACAAAACAAAACTTTTTCCAGGAAAAAGTCTTGGAAATCTGTTGATTTTTAAAAAGCAAGATGGTACATATTCAATAATGATACCTAATTTAGTGAGGGGATGGAAAACACAATTGGAAATGCAACTTAAAATAGCACCTGAGTTTGCATTTCACTCCAGTAAGACTGGCCATCTTGGAGAATCTGAACAACAGATGCTGGCAGGATGTGGGGGACAAGAACCTGGTTACATTGTTGGGATGCCAACTGGTGTCACCATTGTGGAAGGCAGTGTGGAGAGTCCTCTGCAAGCCAAGCATAGGACGTCTCTTAGGCATCTAGTCACAATATCAGAAGTCATTGTATATCCATGCTTATTGCTGCATTATTCATCCTGGCCGCGTTATGGAAACTCCCTTCATTGAAAAAATGGATCAAGCATTGTGTGTGTGTGTGTGTTGTGTGTGTGTGTGTGTGTGTGTGTGTGTGCGCTGGAATTTGAACTCAGGACTTCACACTGTCCCTTAGCTTTTTCACTCAAGCTTGGTGCTCTACCACAGGAATCACACCACTTTTAGGGGTTTTTGAAGATAAGAGTCTCATCGACTTTTCCTAGCCAGGCTTGCTTCATTCGTGATCCACAGATTTCAGCCCCCTGAAGAGCAAGGATCACAGGCATGAGCCACCAGCACCCTAGCTACATTAGTCTTAAAAGTAAAACATCTTGGAGAGAATTATTTTGCTATGGGACGCGTCCTGGCAGCGGCTGCCGGTGGACGCCTGTCGAACGACCAGCACTTGGCTTTAGAAGAAGATGGCTCACATCTGTCCTCCGATGTACCCCAAAGCAGATGTTGTTTGGTTGTTGAGTTCAGCCAGTGAACCACTTCTGCAAGCAAGATGAACTAGGATGAAAAGAAATCAGATGTGTGTATTTGGTCGGCAATATTTTTGTATTACAAATAGCTACATTCTCACCCGCATTAACCCCATGATATGTGAATTTTGCCAACTCCTGCTGTGCTTTTTAAATCAAATCCACTAAATCACTATGAATGTTCTAATTTCTAAACAAACTAGTCTTCCAGTAGAGGCACTTTAACACTGTACTGCAAATTAGACAACCTAAGATAAATGGACCATCTTTGTTAATTATGTCGTTTAATTGGTCAACACTACCCGATACAATTTTATTTATAGCAGTTTTGCTTAGTATCACATTCTATACTATTAAATAGCATGTGAGTTGTGTTTTTTTTTGCGGGGGGGGGGGGAGAAAGGAGAAATCATTAAGATGTATGCTGTTATTTAGCTTCTGTTAACCATACTATGTATTATTTATTTATTTATTTTGGTCTAGCTCAATGTCACAATATGAAAATTGCTTTTAATCGAGGATACCGTTCTCCATTTGTTTGTTTACTCCCCATTGTGTGTTGGACAAACCCCAAGCGCTTTTCTTTTGTTTTGTTTGTTTCTTTTTTCTTTTTCTCAGCTATTGATCGGGCAGCAATTTACTTGAACTACAGTCTGAACCTGGTATCGTTGGGGGGGGAGGGGGAGGGCGAGGGTTATTTTTCAATGTTCATCTTGCTGGTCATTTCTTTCACCAGTAGGGGGCAGTGGTGAGCAGAAGCCCCCAACAGAAAGCTGCCAGTCAAGAGATTAGAAATTATTATTCATTTCTGTTATAGGTGGGGTGTGCAAGTCAGTTACAGTAATAATTACCATGACTAGAGGGTTTCCAAGGCAACCAATTCTTTCCCCCCACCCCCTCTGTCATGCGTGCCGTTGCTGAGAGAGCCTATCTGGAAAACATGACATTACTGTATTCTGAGGGTTTTGTTACTCCCCCCTCCCCAATGCAGGTTTGAGGTTAGTTCCAGACTCAAAATGTTCTCAAGCAGAGGCAAAGCTTAGGCTGGACTTAAAAACTATTAACTTAAAAAAAAAAAAAAAGCTTGCTGGATGTTGCTGTTATCCTAGGTATTCAGGATGCTTGGATCAGAGGATCATAGTTCAAAGCCAATCTGGGCAGGAAAGTCCATGAGACTCTTATTTCTAATTAACTACTCAGAGAAATCTGGATGAGACTATGGCTCCACCAAGAGTGGTGGGACACTAGCGTAGATCAGTGGTTGATCAACGTTCTAGGTGCCAGTCGTGGGTTTTGAACTTAGGGCTGGGCTCTGTCCCTGACATTCTTTTTCTCAAGGCTAGTTAGTGCTCAACCACTTAAGCCAAAGCACCATGTCCAGCTTTTTCTTTTTTTTATGTGTATTTTATTTATTTATTTATTTATTTTGCCAGTCCTGGGCCTTGGACTTAGGGCCTGAGCACTGTCCCTGGCTTCTTTTTGCTCAAGGCTAGCACTCTGCCACTTGAGTCACAGCGCCACTTCTGGCCATTTTCTGTATATGTGGTGCTGGGGAATTGAACCCAGGGCCTCATGTATATGAGGCAGGCACTCTTGCCACTAGGCCATATCCCCAGCCCCCAGCTTTTTCTTTCTTTCTTTCTTTTTGGTAATTTATTTATAAGAGTCTCACAGACTTTCCTGCCCTTTCTGTGATCCTCAAATCTCAGCCATCCGAGCAGCTAGGATGACAGGCGTAAGCCACCAGCACCTGGCTGAGTTCTAGAAATGTTAATTCTACTCCCTGATTAGTGAGCTGGGTATGGTCTCTCCATTTGGAAGAGATCATGGATCCTTTGCATCTTTGAAGTGTTTTTCTTCCTTTATTAGAGGATGAAAATGTGAAAAGATGGACTGGCAACGAGATCTCTCTCCTGCATTTAAGTCAAATAAATCAATTGTGGTGGGGGCATCACCACTGATCACGGCTGCGTGCATTGCTTATTCAGCTTTGAGGAAAATGGCTCAGAAAAAGGAAGGGAACTGCTTGCAAAAATAGACTTTACCCTTTCTGTCCTAGGAAATAAATAGATGGCAGGCATTGATGGCTCATGCCTATAATCTTAGCTACTCAGGAGGCTGAGGTCTGAGGATTGTGGTTCGAAGCCAGCCTGGGTAGGAAAGTCCATGAGACTATTACTCCCAACGAACCAGCACGAACCTGGAAGTAGAAGTATGGCTCAAGTGGTAGAGTGCCAGCTTTGAGCACAGAAGCTCAGGGACAACACTCAGGCCCTGAGTTCAAGACCTAGGACCAACACATACACACACACATACACACACACACACACACACACTCACACACCACTCTGTCCTTGAGTTCAAGCCCTAGGACCAGACACACACACACACACACACACACACACACACTATGCTTATGATAAAGATACTACAAAACATAATTAGCCATATGAATCCATCAGAATGGGGTTATCTGAAGTTTAGGTTCACTTTTACTGGTTTAATAATCTTTGGGAAAATATTTATAAGCTGAACCAAGAGATTCACCTGCTAGCTCAGTTTTATCATGTATTCCTGGTTTGTCCTCCACATCAGCATATAATCTCAAGAGAAGGGAGTGAGTCTTTGAAGAGTCTTTGGAAATGTGGGGCTCTGTGTATTTCAGGGAGGACTTTTGCTCAATTTAGCAAAGGAAATAGCTTTTTTGTGTGTACTGTACTGAGATTTGAACGCAGGGTCTGGGTGCTCTCCCTGAGCTTTTTCACTCAAGACCAGCATTCCACCGCTTGGGCCACACCTCCTTTTCTGTTTTTTTTTTTGTTTGTTTGTTTTTGGTTTTTTTTTTCTGGCTAATTGGATATAATAGTCTCATGGACTTTTTCTGCTCAGGCTGGCTTTGAACCAGGATCCTCCTATCTCAGCCTACCTAGTTGCTAGGATTCCAGGTGTGAGCCGCAGCACCTGTTCAGGAAGTAACAACGTTTACTTTTTATGTGGCATACCTCTCAGTGGCATAGGTTGTCTAAACTGAACTGCTTAGCAGACTAATGATACAGATTGGGTAATAAATTGCTACATGATATATAGCAAGTTACAGACGTACATTATATTATTTAACCACCATGGCTAGCCAGTTACAAAAAAGTGGATAATACCAAATAAACCATACCAAGCTCTCAACTTAAAAAAATTAAAACCACACTGTGGGGGCTCACTTCTGTAATCCTAGCTACACAGGAGGCTGAGATCTGAGGATTGAGATTCGAAGGCAGCCCAGGCAGGACAGTTCACAATACTTTGATCTCCAAACCACTAAAAGGCCAGCAGTGAATGTGTGGCTCAAGTTTTAGAGGACTTTCTAGCCTTGAATGAAAATGCCGAGCAAGAGAGTGAGGGCCTGAGTTCAAGCCCCAGTATGGGTGTGCACGCACCCCCCAACCGCATCTGATTCTATTACTTTACCCCTCTGTTATTCTGAAGAAAGATGAAATGTCTTAATCTTCAGATGACCACTCAGTTGCTTATAGTAATGATTGAAAATATTTTAAAGATTAGCTGTGGGTAAGCCTGCTTATCTGTAGTTTTTTTTTCCTTAAATAATTGAATGCTTTCAGAAAACATTGTTCAAGTCTTAAAGGTTCAAGTATTCTTTTTCATTCATTATTATTATTATTTTGGGGAAAAGGGGAAATCTCAAGATGACTCTGCACCCTAGACAAAGGAAATATTTAAACTATTAAAAATTTGAACAAAGATACTGTCTGCATATGACTTTTCTGAAGCCCTATAAAAATTCTTTAAAATTGCCTATTCACTCAAATTTACTGAGTGTAACAAAAATGTCAGAGGCATAAAGTCAGAGAAGATTGAATAAAATAATGCAGAAAGACAGATTAGTCATGCACAGGCCCACACAGCTTTTCAGAACTCACAATACCAGCCTTTATTACCGCTCTTTCTTTACAAAGGCAGCGTTCAATACATAGAGAATGATACATGGCCAGCCATGTCATCTGCCGGAGATCCTAAGGCTCATTTATCTGAGTCCTTTTACACAATGACATTGATGACAGACTTCAGTCTTTTCAGGGCATTGTTTTATTTATCATATATAATGGCTGGTGGGGGAAAAAAGTAGGAATGATGTCACCAATAGCACAAAAAAGAGAGTCACCAAGAAGATTCTTTGACAAAAAAATCTTTCTTTTCCTTTAGTGCAGGTATTGGGACTTGAATTCAGGGCTGAATGCTATCCTTTAGCTTTATTCACTCAAAGCTAGTTCGCTAATGCTCTCCCACAAGAGCCATAGCTCCACTTCTTGCTTTTTAGTGGTTCATTGGAGTTATGAGTCTCACAGATTTTTTTTCCCCACCCAGCCTGGCTTTGAACCACTTCCCTCTAGATTTCAGGTCTCCTGATTAGCTGGGGTTACAGGTGTGAGCTACTGGCTCCTGGTTTTGTCTTACTAAGTTTTGGTAAGAACTAAGTTTTGGTAAGAACAAGGAGAATTGTGGAAATTCTTTGTTTGGCTTTCTACCCCCTCTTCTTTCTCATTATTTTGTACACAACCACTCTTTCCCAAAGATCTTCTTGTGATCACTTTGGAAGATTTCTCTAAGAGATTTCCTTCTGACAAATGCTGGAGCTCCCTGGCCGTGTGTGTGTGTGTGTGTGTGTGTGTGTGTGTGTGTGTGTGTGTGTATGTGTGTGTGTGTGTAGGGGAAACACAACAGAACTCTGTAGCAATTACATTTTTGTTTAAAAGGAGAGCCCATTTTAATTACTTCAAGGTTGCTGACCGCTATTGATGCTTTTGCAAAGGGAAAAAGAGACTATTTGCCAGTCACAGTTTCGTATCTTGCAAATTTAATAAAGAACAGCCTTTAAGATAGAATTTCCTTAGCTGCCACAATTGACAAAATCCAGCTCATGTTCAAATGTCAACTGTGAGCCTCATCAGGGACCCCAAAGCGGGTGCAATCAGGAGCCATCGCTCCCCATAAACAAACACACACAACGGGGGTGGATTGGAGGTTGGGGCTAAGGACGGGGAATGGGCTCTCTCAGTCACCCACTGAGTTTGTAGAGGAGGCATGTTAAGAATTTTCCGGGGGGGGGGGGAAACAAAAACAAAACAAAACAAAACAAAAAAGAATTTTCCAGGGGGAAATCAGGACATTGGCACTCACACCTGTCATTCTTGCTATTCAGGAAGCAGAGATTTCAGGATCATGGTTCAAAGACAGCGCAGGCAGGAAAGTCTATGAGACTTTTATCTCTAATTAACCGGCAAAAACAAACAAACAAAACAAAACAAAAAGAAAAAAACAGAAGAAAAGCTGTGGCTCTAGTGGTAGAGCACCAGCCTTAAGTAAAAAAAAGCTAAAGAACAGTGTCCAGGACTTGAGCTCAAGCCTTCGTATTGGAACAAAAAGCATGTTCATTTCATCTAGAAATACCTTCACAGCCACGACCAGATGTGTGTGAACAAGCACTTAGAGGTCGTGGCCTCAATCTGCTGCATACCATCAGGCCTACCAGTCAGTGTGATGGCCCAGGACTCTTCTACTTTGAAGAAAAAGACTGGAAGACAGAAAGTCAGTGAGCGCAAGTGACTCAGGTGTAATGCTGGCTACTTAGGAGGTTGAGATCTGAGGATTGCGGTTCAAAGCCAGGCTAGGCAGTCCATAAGACTCTTATCTCCAATTAGCTACCAGAAAACCAGAAATGACGCTGTGGCTCAGTGGTTGAGCACTAGCCTTGAATGAAAAAACTCAGGGACAGTGCCCAGGCCCTGAGTTCAAGCCCTAGGACTGGCAAAATAAAAACAGCAAAAAGCAAGACTGGAGGTGTGGTTCAAGCAGTAGAATGCCAGCTGTGAACAAGAAACCCAAGTGACTATTTTGAAGCCTTGAGGCCAAACCTTAGCACTACCAAAAAACACAAAAGAAGATTATTTATACTCTTCCCTAGTGTCCCAAATTGCTACTATACATGCATTTCTTATTTTAATGGGAAAAATATAAAACATTAAAAATGACACAAGTATTGTCTTTGCCCACCTAATGTGAGCATTGTCAACATCTGAAAAAGAAACTAGTACTCTGGCTGTCATTTGTTTTGCTAATTATTTCATCAATTTATGGTTTAAATTATAGAATAAAATAATCCAATCTTACAGGACAGTAGGAATTTAAAAAAAGCAAAGAAAAGAAATTATATGTAATCTCACCATGCTAACAGAGTTGTAATTCTTAGGCTGTCCTTCCTTCCTTCCTTCCTTCCTTCCTTCCTTCCTTCCTTCCTTCCTTCCTTCCTTCCTTCCTTCCTTCCTTCCTCCTCCCTCCCTCCCTCCCTCCCTCCCTTCCTTCCTTCTTCCCTCCCTCCCTCCCTCCCTCCCTCCCTCCCTCCCTCCCTCCCTCCCTCCCTCCCTCCCTTCCTTCCTTCCTTCCTCCTTACCTCCTTTCCTTCATTCCCTTCTTCTTTCTTTCTTCTCCAGTACTGGGGTTTGAACTCAGGGTCTACCGCTCTCACTTTGATTTTTCTCTCATGGATGGCACTCTACTTCTTGAGCCACAGCTCTACTTCCAGCTATTTTCTGGTTAACTGGAGATAATAATCTCTCTGATTTTTCTTTTTTCCAACCCATGCTGGCTTTGAACCACAATCCTTAGCTCTCAGCCTCCTGAGTAAGGACTACAGGCATGAGCCACTGCACCCAACTCCAAGTTACTTTTATCTCTCTCAGTGAAGTATTAGGAGGTTGTTGAGGTCTGGGCTGCAGTTGTTTGGGGACGGATGGCTTGTTGCTTGAGCAAGCTGGTAAGGGATCTTGCTCTGGACTTACTGGGGAAGACAGCTTCTTTTCCTCTTTGGAGATGAGTTCTGGGTACTATGGGTGAGCCGAGGAAGAGACAATGTGGGGGTGAGGTGTAGAGGGAGAAAGGGGCTCCTAAGATTCATGCTATAGCCAGAATTAAGAAAGAAGTTGCTGGTGCTGTTGGCTCACTCCTGTAATCCAAGCTACTCAGGAAGCTGAGATCCTCAGGATCATAGCCCAAAGCCAGCAGGAGCAGGAAAGTTTATGGTACTCTTAATCCAGCTAATCACCAAAAAGCTAGATGTGGCTCAAGTGGCCCTGTACCCCATGATGGGCACGAAAAAGAAAAAATAAAAATAAAAAAAGCCAGGACTGAATCCCTGTTCTGTATTCCTAGGAGAAAAGATATGCATGAAGTGGGAACAACATGATTGTGTTTTCACATCCTCACCAACGGAGAGTGGAAGGAAGCCCCTCACTACCAGGGCCTGTGACAGTGCACTGTTCCTGCCAGCGTCAGGCCGGGGCCAGCGCAGATCCACGCTGCTGTCCATGCCCTCCAGGGGGCACCGGTGAGGGGACCAGCAGGGCCAAGCGTGGGACCTGGGGATCCGCTGTTCCTCCTACAGCACAATGCTAGTGCTGACAGAGGCCTGGGGACATGGCAGAACAGTGGCTGCCAGGAGCCCTGGCCTCCTAGAGAGACCAGCAAGTGGCCTAACTCAGCCAGCACAGGACCTCCCCTAATTAGCATAGGACCTCCACCCAATCAGCTCATCCCAGTTACAATAGGACCTTTCCCAGCTAGTCAACATAGGACTTCCTCCAATTAACATAGGACCTCCCCCAAGCAGCACAGCCCAGTTAGCATAACACCCCATAATTAGCATAGGACCTCCTCTAATTAGCATGGGGCATTTTCTCCAATTAGCACAGGGCCTCCCCCAGCCAGCATAGAGCCATCCCCCATCCATCATAGGCCCGCCCCCAATTAGTGTCTGACTTCTCCCAACTAAGCATAGGACTTCCTCCAGTTAGCACAGGGCTTCCCATAGCCTGCACAGAACCTCCTCCAAGCCAGCCTAGGACTTCACCCAGTCAGCACAGGACATTTCCCCCAGTGAACATAGGACCGTCCCCAATTATTGTAAAAACTCCTCCTACATCATAGAACCTTCCCAGTTTAGTAGAGGCCTTCCCACAGCCAGCCAGTATAGGCCTTCAATTAGCATAGGACCACAATTAGCATAGCTCCACCCCTAAGTTAGCATAGGACCTTTCCCAGTTCTAGTCCTTGCTTGGCCCAGCCTTGCCTGGGTTCTTGAATTCCCTCCAGCCTCTCCAGGATGCCTATCTTACAACGTTGAGATTTTGTTTATTTTTGGTGCTACTTTTGTTTAAACTCAGAAGCAAAGCGTTCTAACACTTGAGCCTTATTCCAATCCATTAGCTTCTAACTTCTTGTTCGCAGATAGATCTCATCTTTTTGCCTAAGTGAGCCTTGGACTATGATCCTCCTAGCTTCACCTCCCAAATAGCTGGGATGATAGGCAGGAAAGCACTACCTGCCTTGGACCCCATCTGATCTCAAACTACAATCTTCCTTACCTCTGCCTCCCAGGTAGCTAGGATTATAGGCAGGTGTCACCATGATTAGCCCCCAATCTAATTTTTAATTGACACATGGTCATTGTCCACATTTGTGGAGGATAGTATGATAATTTGATGCAGGTATGAAATGTAAAATGATCAAGTCAGAATAATTAGCATTTCCATCTCTTTAACATTAGTCATTTCTTTGTTGGGAACCTTTGAATTTCTCTTTCCTATTCCTTCCTTTCTTCCTTCCTTCCTCCCTCCCTCCCTCCCTCTCTCCCTCCCTCCCTCCCTCCCTCTCTCTTTCTTCTTTCTTTCTTTCTTTCTTTCTTTCTTTCTTTCTTTCTTTCTTTCTTTCTTTCTCTCTCTCTCTCTCTCTCTTTCTTTCTTTCTTTTTCTTTTTTTGTGCTGGTCCTGGGGCTTGAATTCAGGGTCTGGGCACTGTCCTTGAGCTTTTTTGCTCAAGGCGAGAGCTCTACCACTTGAGTCATACCTCCACTTCTGACTTTTTTCTGGTTTATTGGAGATAAGAGGCTCACAGACTTTCCTGCCAGGGCTGGCCTTGAACCACCATCCTCAGATTTCAGCCTCCCAATTAGTTAGGATTACAGGAGTGAGCCACCTGCACCTGGATTTCTTTCTTTCTTTTTTGTCTCAGTAATATTCCATTGATACTTATCGCTTTGTCTATCAATGGTTTCTGTGAGTAGTGCTGTAGCTAATATAGATGCAAGTATCTTTTTGGCATATTCATTTTCTTTCCTTTAGATATTTGCCCAGAATGGGATGGCTAGGTTTGGGGCGGTTCTATTTTCAGGCCCTCCACACTATTCTCTCATAATGGTTATATCCATTTACATCCTACCAACTCTTCTCACTGTTAAGCCACTGTGGCAGCAAGTCGTTCCCAGGTTCCTAACCCCCATGGATCCCTTTCCTGAAGTCAGAAGTCTTCGGATGACACCGAGGCCTGAGTGAGGAAAGGCTTTCCCACTGGGGAGCCACCCAGCTTCCGTCCGTCCTTCCCAGGTTTTACTCAGCAGCACTGGAAAAGAGCCTGCACGAGGCCGATAAGTCATAATCCAGAGAGGAGATGACAGTCGTCCAATGCCCATTGATTAATGGAAACAGGGCTACTTGGACACAGAGTAGATGGTTATAAATGGTGCTGTCAGAGAAAAATAATTATTGTATTAATAAGGAAATGGTTGAAACCCAGGTTCTAAAAAAAACTGGCAACTTAGCATCTGTGTGGGTTTGGGGAGGCAGATATAGTGGGATTGAGAGAGGCTGGGAAGAGGCTGAGCTCCCCTCTCCCCCCAGCCCCATCTCAGCCCCCACTCAACAGAGGGGCCCTCTTGCATGGTCGTGTCTGGTACCCGTGGGCACGTGTGGATGTGTGCGGCTCCGGTGCAACTTGACCCGGCTCTGCAGGCGTGTGTTTGTAGGCATTAGGTACCACTTATAGCAGCACAAGGGGAAAAAAATGAGCATATCTTATTGTACCTGAAACACTCTATATGATATGTACTAAATATTATGACTACTCGGAGCCTTGCAATAATTGATTCACCCACACAGCCATTTAGTCTGCGAGCTGTTCGTTTTACAAATTCTACAATCTTTTAGAAATTCTTTCAGTGCGGAAGATTGCTGCCTGGCCTCAGATTCATTATGGTGATTGAATCCTCTTCAATAGAGAACGGTTTAAAGAGAGCAGATGCCCGTGTGTCTCTCACAGACTGAAGGCGCATAGGTTAAAAGCTTGTCTGGGTGGCGTAATTCACTGCCAATATACCAAACAATCACACATTACTGTGACCTTCATAAGCTACAAAGAGGCTACACGATGCGGTGCCTAGCTTTTTCTTAAACCCACTCAAAGATTTAGCTTGCCTCACATCTGAAGCTTGGAGAATTCCTAATTAAATAACCAATTAATAATGTAGAATAGAAAAAAAAGTGATTTTTTTCCCACTGAAATGCAAGAAAAGAAAAAAATCATAATTAATCAGTACCAAAAGAAATAAGCTGCCTGTCTTTATATCAGAAAAAAAATATATAGACTAGGTATTTAAATATTCCACCACACCTGAACCCTGGCTATCTGTCATTGTTATGACTTAAAACATCTCCTGACTAAATTAGGTTTTGTTTGTAGAGAGCAGGGGGAAGTCAGATGGCTTTGGATGACAAAATTAGAACATGCTCGAATCACTGAGACAAAACCGCATAAAGAGGAAGATGTGAAGGAAGACTGCTGCCAGGAGGAAGCACAAAAATCTCCCCCTGATTTTTTTTTTCCTTCCAAATAATGTTCTTTTCTGGTTGCTGGAAATATATATTTCTGATCTCCAAGTGGACATTCCAGGAAATAGAACAGAAAAAAAGAAAAACAAAACAATCCCTTGCCAACTTCCTTGTTAATTACTCAAAATAGCAAGCCCGTCTCCAGAGGGGCTGCCTGGGTGGACCCTGCCTCTTTCTGCCTCTCCCCTTCCCACCCCTCCCCTCTCCCCGCCCCCCCCCCCCCCCCCCCCCCCCGCCTGCCTGAGTCACCTTCTCCCACCAACCTGTGCCCACCTGGGCTCACCGGGTAGAGCCAAGGAGGCCAGCCCCATCCTGTGGCCCACCGCGTACGTAGCACATTTCTAGTTTAAAAGGGAAAAGCTCACTTGGATCGTTTGTGCCCCTCTCCTCTAAAATTTATACTTTGCCTGTGAAATACCAAAACCAGGGAGTAGATTCCCCAAGGAAGAAATCACATAAAATGCTCTCTTTAAAAAAAAAAAAATTGATGGAGCAGATAAGTGGATCACCATTCTGTGTGGGGAATGCAGGCTCAGCTTAGTCTGCTGTCCTGCGTTCCCCGCTGGCCCTGGGGAGCAGAGCGCCGGGCAGTGTCGGTGCTTGTCTTCTGACAACTACAAGCATCACTGACACCCGGTTGTTGCTCAGTTCTGGGTGTGAATATGAAGACTCATCTCATCTTCCTGATCGTTTTGTTTTGTTTTGGTACTGGGACTTGAACTCAGGGCCTTGTGCTGGCTCTTAGTTTTGTCACTCAAGGCTGGTGCTTTACCCCTTGAGCTATAGTTCCACATCTGGCTTTCTGTTGGTTCACTGGGGACAAGAGTCTCACAGATTTTCCTGCTCAGGCTGGCTTCAAACTGTGATCCTCCAGTTCTCAGCCTCCTGAGAAACTGGGGTGACAGGCGTGTGCCATAGATGCCCAGCTGGTCTTCTCCATGATCTATTAGCTCTGGGTTTGCAATTATGTACATAATGATGCTAATAGACCCTGCCCATATATTTCTAGGGTGGGCCTCCATCACGGCCAGCAGGTAGGGAGGGGTACCAGGTGGTGATTCTCCCAGAGACCCTCCTCTTGCCCTTCTGTGTGAGCGCCCCCCATCCTACCCACTGCCTCAAATCTTCCTCCATGTATAATTTGTCGTTATCACGGCAATAAATAATTTTTTGGTGACAGTTTTATGGTGAGACTTTGTGCAGTATTTTTTTTTCCTTCCTTTTTATTGACATACCCGCTATGAATCACCATACTTGAACACAATAAAAAAGTGAGGAATCTCTGCATTGTGGCGGAGGGTTTGTCAATAGGTCCGGTGCATTGATCCCATGAACTTTCGATGTGGGCTTTCAGAGCTTCTATGTGAGCAGGAGCTGCAGCCCCCCATCCCTGAGGCCAGCCACACTGTTCTGGGTCTCCCCACCCTAAGAATGGCTGAGTTGGGGTAGGGGCCAGGACAAAGGGGCAGCAAAGAGGACAGGACCATCCTCTTTCTCTTCCTACCTTTCTCCTTTATTATTTCTCTCCCTCCTCCTTTTTTTTCCATCCCTTCCTTCCTTTTTCCCTCTCTCCTTCCCTGTCTCTTGTTCCTTTTCCCCTACCATTCCCTTTTCTTTTCCTCTCTGTCCTTCTCTCACTCCTTCCCTCTTTTCCTCCCTTCCTCTCTATCTTTTCCTCCTTTCCTCTCTTTCTCCCTCCATCTGTCCCCCTCTTTTTATCCCTTATCTCCATCCTCCTTCCCTCCATCTGTCCTTTCTTTTCTCCCTCACTCTCTATCTCTTTCTTCTTCCTTCTCTCTCTCCCTTATTCCTCTGTCTCTTTCCTCCCTCCATCCTTCTGTTTGTCTTTTTCCCTTTTTCTTTCCCTCCCTCCATCCTTCCCTCTCTTGTTCCTGTCACTCCTTCTTTTCCTCTCTTTTCCTCCTTTCCTCCCTCCTTCCTTCACTCTTTCTCTCCTTGCTTTCTTCCACATTCTTTCTCTCTCATTCTCTCTTTTTCCCTCCCTCCTCCTCCCCCCTTCCCTCTCTCCCTTGTTTCTCTCTCTCTCTCTCTCCTCTCTCTCGCTCTCTCTCATTTCCTTCACAGTCAGGTCCAGCAATGGGTGCAGGTACCTCCTTCTGGGGATTTACCTAGGATAGCTCCAGCTTCATCCATCTGGTGGAGGAGACAGACCCATGGGGGACACGGAGGTGGGATGCTGGCATGGGCCAGTGTGGATTGCACCCCAAACCACTCATTTATGACTCTCGCCCCACTTGCCCAAGCCAGTGCCGCCAAGATGCTTTCTTCCACATGTGCCAGGCTCCAACCATGGCCCCGGCCAGCAAAGCAGGGCTGAGGGCGAGTGATTATAAACACAATCACCCCCATAAGCAAGCTGCTTCCTCAAATGGAGAGGAGTGCAAGGATCCCCTCTTGGGGCTCTCTGAGAATGATTAGGGCCTGCAGGGCTGGCTCCCTGTGGGCTGATCTCTGAGCTGAGAGGTGTTGGGTGCCAGCTAGGGGCACAGGGAGAGGATGAGTGGCAGCATGGGACCTGGGATGTAGGGGTGACAACAGAATCTACCAGAAAAGAGTCCTGGAGGGGAGGGGCAGAAGCCATGTGTCCCAATGCATGTACCCTGTCTACAGCGTTTCTCTACCCCCCCCTTCCCCTTAGCCTTATACTCAGCCTAGGGCCCTTTTGGGGTGACCTGGTAAGAACTAGGCTTTGCTAGCTTAGATGCTTTCACAATTGCAGGCACACAGCTCTATGGTCGGCTACCCAGCCGCAAGTGGGCCTCCCACCTGTGCTTACCTGCTCAGAAGCAGGGATTTCTGGGGTCCTGCTTGTCTCCTCTGCCATGATGTCCCTATACTGGCATCCTTACCCACTGCCTGGCTCCAAATTTTCTGTAGAGGCAGAGGCTCAACATGACTAGCCTCCTCCAGGCAGCTTTCTCAGACTGCACCACCCCAGAACCAGCGTGTGTGTGTGTGTGTGTGTGTGTGTGTGTGTGTGTTTCTCTCTCTTTCTGTGTTTTCCTCCCTCTCTCCCCACTGTGAAGGCATTTAGATGTAGGAATCACCGAGCTGCATGTTTTCAGGGCCATGTCACTGAAATTAAGACGCTAGGGACCAACAGTGTGTCCATGGCTGCTTGAGGCCATCAGAGTATTCCTCCCCTTCAACCTCCCTCTGGGGGACTGGGGCTGTCCATTCTCTCTTTCCCAGCTTAGGCAGGGAGATGGAGCCTCACAGGATTGGGAGTTTAGTGAGGGCTACCCTGAAGGGACAGGGTACAGCCTGCTCTTCCTTCAGACCTGGGGACCCTTGCAAATGATAGCTGACTATGGAAGGCCCTAGGCCTCTCACTGCCCCCACATGTGCAAGCCCTGCATGAATAACCCCACACCACGGTCTCATCTTTCTTAGTAGTTGCGGTTTGTACATAAATGGCTCCAAAGACTCTCATATTGAAGTCCTGGTTCCTAACAGGTGGTGTTCTGGACAGATGGTTGGATCCTCATGACTCTGACCTCACCAATGGGTTTATCCAGTGATGAATTCATAGGTGAATGGGACACTAGGAAGCTGGGCCTGGTTAGAGGAAGTAGGTCACTGGGAGTGAGGTCTGTTAAGGGGTGGAGGCTAGTTGGAGGAAGTGGGTCACATGAGGTATGTCCTCATTCTGCTTCCTGGCCACCATGAAGTAAGCAGCTCGGTTCCTTCACTCCTGTCTGGCATCATGTTCTGCCTCTCATAGGCCAAGTAAGCAAGGACTGACATCTCTAAAACTGAACCCAAACACATCATTCCTCTTTTAAGTTGATTTTCTCAGATATTTGTCCCAGCAACAGAAAGTGACTGTCTTCATCATTTTCTTGGTTGAGTTTGCCCTCCTTCTAACCAGACCCTGAGTTCTGGGGAATGGGACCGGATGATTAAATCAGGAAGAACCTGCATTTGCATTGCCAAGGTGAGTGGGTGGAGATGTGGGTGGCCTCTGTCCTTCCAGCACCCTCTTTGCCCTGCCTTTCTAGTTCAACACCACCTCCAGCAAGAATAAGACTTACCCTGGCTTGGAAGGATTCACCAAGCACCTGAGCAGCAACTGGCCAACAGCAATATGCTCTTGGCACACACCCCTGGAATTTCCTGTTAGGATCCTGTGAATCCTGGAGTTGTCCAGTCATTACTCCCAGGGGTGATGACTATGGCCTGTATGGGCTGTACTCCTCCCTATGGCACCTGCCCAGGTTGGTTGCTGTCTCCCCTCCCCCTCAACATCCCTCCTGACATCAGCCACAGGACACAGCCTCCTCTTCCACAGTTGCTCACAAAGTACAGGCAAAAGGCAGGCATCCAACTGATGGAAGGCGGAGGTGGGGAGGGGAGGGTGGAGAAGAAATAACTTGATTTCTAAATCAGGATTTGTCACCAGTGGCCAGAGCTGGGAAAGGGAGCTCCATCGGCTAAGGGGTGGCAATTTCTACACATGGGGTGATGGTCTAGGCCTCCCAGGATCACTTAGGGTGAGGAGGGTGGGCTGACCCTTAGTGCCAAGAGCCCCGAGAATAAGCCATCTGAAAATTAGGATTCTGTGTCGGCCTGTCAATCCCCAGAAGCACACAGCCTTTCATTAAAATCCGCCTGACATTTCTGTTATGCTCAGAAATCCCGAGGATATGCCAAGTGCCTGCTATTTGCCATCATATCCGCTTGGGAAGAGGAGGGCCGCCAAGCCCATTGTGTTGCAAGCCCTGCTACCCCCCACCCCCACCCCAGGAGGCAGGATGGCAGGCAGTGCAGGGCCCTGGCAGCAGGCAGAGGGCTGGGGTGTAGGGGGCGTGGCCTGGGGATTTTGGGCTTTGGGGTCATGCTGGAGTAGGGGGAGAGAGCAGCTCCCTTGCTTTAATCCTAGAAGGGGAACTGGGGACAGGGACTGCAAGCAAGTCTGGGGATTCCATGCCCAGAAAACACCAGAGGCTCCTTGCTCTGTCCAGTGCAATGCTTGTGGGCCTTCAGCCACCAAAGTTGGCCTCCACAGCCTGGGATCACGTGGGGGAAGTGGATGTAGATGTAGAAAACAGATGATGGAGTTAGCTCAGATAGTGAGGGAAGAGGCAGGCAGACTGTGTTGGATCAGGAAATTTGTGGATATTGGACATTGACCTGGGTGTCTCAGAGGGAGGACCTGTCATTTGGCCAGCATGTCGGGAGTAAATTTGCCTGAAAGGTCACAGAGATCACAGAATGTGTGATATGGAAATGCACCCTTCCCCAGAAACCTAAGGCTGTGTGGGGATGGGAGGAAAGGACCACAGGGCATAGGAAGCAATGTGGCCACTCAAATCTGCAACCAGTGGCCTGGTATGGTCAGAATCGGATCTCCTGGACATCAAGGACAGTGGGGAACTAATTGGAAGGCTCAGAGGAACGAGCTCTGGGGTCTGGAGGTTGGAGTTAGGGCACTGCGGGCTTCCATTCCAAGTCAACTATTGGAACTTGCCAGTGGTTAGAGCTGACTTCCAGGACAGTGGGGACAACTGCCCCCCACTGGACTCCAGACTTCATTCACTCTGCAGGATGAACCATGACATAGTCTACCTTGTCCCCTTTGGATGAGCTACCTGCTGCTTCAATATGTTCATGCTTGAATGAGCTTAGATCTCACTCAGTGCTCCTTGAAGTCATAAAATCTCTAGTTCTGACACCACAGCAAAGAAGGGACTTCAGATGGCTTAAGGAGTTTATGGTGTTTTGTGGGGGAGGGGGAAGAGGGTGAGCAGTGGTGGCTCAGCTTCCTCTGGGTCTCTGGAAGACAGAATGCCCACGGTGTGGCTCCTTCCTTCTGTTTCTGATCCTGGTCTCTCAGAAACTTCTGGATATGTGCATAAGATTAGACCCAAGGTAGGGGGAAGACACAGATGGTCTGTGTGACACAGGTTGTGGACCTGGTGCTAAGGAGAGCAGAGGGGTCCTCAGGCCCGTGCCATGTCCCCAGGAGCCCATGCTCTGCCAGGGAGTAGCAGTTCAAATAGGAACTCTGAGAATTAGCTCAGTGGAAGAGCACTTGCCTGACATGAGCAAAGCTTTGAGTTTGGTTCTCAGCTCTGAAAAAAAGAAAAAGAAAAAACATACTGGGAAGAATATTCTGGGGAGATATGCAGTCATAATATTTGGTGTATATTTTATGACACTAGGAAAATTGAGGTGATGAGTGGGGTTGGGAGAGGTGAGGGAGAACAATAAATGGAGTGATATTGATTAAGATGCATTGTACTCATAAAACTGACATGTTGAATTGCAACCCCTTTGCACAACTACTTAAAGTAATAAAAATAGCTGGGTGCTGGTAGCTCACGCCTGTAATCTTAGATGCTCAAGAGGCTGAGATCTGAGGACCTCAGTTCAAAGCCAGCCTGGGCAGGAAATCTGTGAGACTCTTCTCTCCAATAAACTACTGAGAAGCCACATTTTTTAATTAATTAATTAATTAATTAATTAATTAATTTTTGCCAGTCCTGGGCCTTGAACTCAGGGCCTGAGCACTATACCTGGCTTCTTTTTTGCTCCGGGCTAGCACTCTGCCACTTGAGCCACAGCGCCACTTCTGGCCATTTTCTGTGTATGTGGTGCTGAGGAATCGAACCCAGGGCCTCATGTATACGAGGCAAGCACTCTTGCCACTAGGCCATATTCCCAGCCCCAATAAACTACTGAGAATGGAAGCCAGAAGTGGAGTTGTGGCTCAAGTGGTAGAGTTTTATCCTTGAGAAAAAGAAGCTCAGGCATAGTGCCTAGGCCCTGAGTTCAAGCTTCAGAACAAGGAAAAAATGTATATAAGTTTTACAAAAAGAAAATATGAACCCTGAATCTTCCTAAGTGCCAATGACTGCTGCTCAAGGCAAAGGGAGTCCCTGGAGCAGTGGCCCTCCCCAGAGGAAGAGAGAAACAGTGACAGCTCTGTACCATCTGTGAGTACACGGGCCTCAGGGGAGAGGCCTCTAGAAGGTGAGCATGGGAAAGTTGCATCCCAGCATGGTGGGATGCCAGTAGAAGGGGATGTATGTGTTGGAGGTGGAGGTGATGATCCAGCCCTATCCTGGTGTATCCTGGCGAACAGAATGGAGGAGAATAAGACACAGCATCAAGACCAGCCCAACAAGGTCTGAAATCAACAACTTTATTCTGGGGCTCAGAGAGGCGAGTAATGGAAAGATAACACAGATTTTAGAAGAGGATTCTGGCTGAGTTTATTAACTTCTATCTATCTGTCTATTCATCTCCATCTAGCCATCTGTTATCCATTATCTGTCTATCCACCTGTTCATCCATCCACTATCTTATCCATTCATCCATTGACCATCCATCCACCCATCTGTCCATCCATCTACCTATCTTATCTATCCATCCAGTTTATGTATCCATCTGCACATCCATCCATCTATCCCCTCATCTATAATGATATTGTTCCATTCACCCATCTGTCCATCTACCCATCTTATCCATCCATCCATTCATCTATCAACATTCATTCATCCATCCATCCACCCATCTTATCATCCATCCATCCATCCATCCATCCATCCATCCATCCATCCATCCATCCATCTTATAAATCCATCTACACATCCATCCATCTAGCCACTAATCTTATCTGTCATTCTATTATTCCATCCACCCATCTGCCCATCCATTCACAAACCTTATCTTATACCCACCTACCCACCCATCTTTCCTATCATCCATCTTAGGTATCCATATACATATCCATCTGTATCCATCCATCCACTCATTTTGTCTGTCTCATTCCATCCACCCATCTGGGCATCCATTCACCCATCTTTTCCAACCAACCACCCATCCATCTTATATATCCATTTATCCATTCATCCATCCACTTATCCACAGTCATCCACCTACCCACCCATCTTCTCTGTCCATTATTCTGTTTTTCCTTCCCTCCCTCCCTCTCTCCCTCCTTCTTTCCCTCCCAAGGTCACAAAGTGGATATGACTTCTGAAAGGTTTAGTGTTGGGAGCCTAACCACAGTAGACTTTGGTCTCTTGAGTTTGTGTTCATTAAACCAGGAGGGAAAATGTGCACACAACAAGCCAAGGGCTATGCTGTGTCACAGGAAACCTCCCTATCTTACCGGCTGATAGCATAAGGTGGTACTTAACACTTCAGCTGACTAGTGAGGTGGGACAATTGGAAAGAGGCCCCTAAACTTGCCAGGCAAGGTGGGTAGTGCATGGAGATAGGTTCTAAGCCCACATTGTCTCAGTGTTCAATATGTATGGACAACATGAAGACAGAATCAATTCTACTCCTCTTCCAATGAAAGACATTTGCAAGGCACCTTCATTCTACCAGACCCCGGGACTGTAGTGCTCACCCCCTGGGATCCTGGAATTCCATCAGAGGGATGACAGTGCTGGGGCTTGGATCTGGAGTGTCCCCTGGGAACTTAGGGGGTTGAAGGCTTGATCTGAGCTGATCAGATTTCCCAGGTGTGGCTCTATAGGTGTGGCCTAATGGAAGGAAGTCAGGTCATTGGGTGCTTGTCCTAGAAGGGGATATTAGGATCCATGCATGTTCTTCTTCTCTTTCCCTTTGCTTCACCATGAGGTGAGCAGATTCCTCTACCACATACTCTCCACCATGATGCTCTGCCTTGGCCTAGGCCCGAAGGTGATAGGGCTCAGTGACCATGATGGTGGAAGGAGTGTAGAAACTGAGATGCTCATGTCATGGTGGCCAGGAAGCAAAGTGAAGACAGGCCATATATGACCCACTTCCTTTAATCAGGCCCCGCCTCCTAGTAGATGGCACCCCCAGTGACCTATTTCCTCCAATTAGGTCCTGCCTCCTAAGTAGGTCACACCCCAGTGTCCTACTTCCTAGAATCAGGCTCCACCTTCTAATAGACCACATCCAGTGACCTACTTCCTCGGGTCAAGCCCCTCCTCCTAATAGACCATATCCCAGTGACCTACCTTCTCCAACCATGTCCTGCCTCTTAATAGACCAAGTCACTATGAACTGAAATCTCTGAAACATTATTTGAAATAAACTTTTCCTCCTTTGAAGTTGTTTGCCTCAGGTATTTTGTTACAACGACAGAAACCTGAAGTGCCCAAACAACTGGGGTTGACACACAGGAAGAGGACCAAGCTGGGTCTCCTGCGGGCCTTGAAGCCATGTTCCTAGAGTCCACGCAAGATGGTGACCAGAGCCCTACCACCCCACTTCTCCACTGACCTAATCACAGACACTTGACTGGGTCCCGTGCAGAACTGCCTGAGCCTGAGCCGCAAGTAATCCCCAGCTCGAAAGAGCAGTGGCTCAGCGCTCTTCAGAGGAGCACAGGAAGAAAAGTCCCCCCCTTCCCAGGAAATCCCTGCCCAGCCCCTCAACCTCTCAGCCCTGGAAGGCCTTTCTTGTTTGTCATTTAAAAAAAAAGACTTGGTCCTCATAAAAGAGCCCCTCCATTCCCCCTCCTGGCCCAGCCAACAACCCCACACTGGGTCAGTGCCTCTTCTAGATTTTTCTGAGTAGTTTATTGGAGATAAGAGTCTCACAGACTTTCCTGACCAAGCTTGTTTTGAACCTCGATCCTTAGATCTCAGCCTCCTGAGTAGCTGGGATTGCAGGTGAGAGCCACCAGTGCCTCGCTTAGCCTCTCTCTTTTGACTCAGGCCTGGGAACCTGCTGTTCTTTGCAGCGAGCACCCTCTCTCTGCCCATGGCCTTGAGTCTGTTGCATCAGCAGCAACCCAAACCTTTGGGCAGGGCTGAAACTTTGCCTGTAACTAGATTCCTGATTGGTGGAGCCCAAATGGGCCATCCAGGTAACTGATCTCCAATTTTCTCTCCAAGCACAGACGGCGGATTCCTTTTATTCCAGGCGTGTTCAGACCACACATAGGGCTTGGTTGTGGTGGCTGTGTTTGAAATCGCATTTTGAATGTAGCAAGGACTGACTGAGGTTGGAAGGTGAATGGATGGATAGGTGGCAGGCTGGGTGTGTCTTGGGGTGGAAGAGGTGTGGTGCCTGTTGATGAGTCCTCAGTGAAGCTGCTTTCTGGGTTCAGGGGGATGGGGTGCAGATATATAGCACTGACTCAGATCCTTGAGACCTCTGAGCCCCCACTTCCGGCTCTCCCGCCATCTCACAGCCGTGGTGGAAGCGTGCAGCACATGCCTGCAGACCCTGACACCTGCGAGGGCCCCCAGCTCCATCCTTGGCCTCTTTTGGCATCATGGGGGTGGAGAGCTCTGGAGAGAGGCAGGAAGGACTGGCTGCTCAGAGGTTTTGGTGGGAGCCCGGCTGCCCTGCTGCGGGCCCCTCACATGTCCTGGGAGGAGCTATGGCTGTAAGCTGGGGGGGTTCAAAGCTGGCTCTGAGGGCAAAGGGTTTCCCTGAGTCTCCCACCTGGGGGACCACCTCCTTCAAACTCCTATTCTGGCTTTGGCTCCCACTCCTACCGCAGCCCCCAGTTTTAGGGGAATCCAGGGTCGTTGTGGGGTGGGACAAGTGGAGGGGCAACCTGCCATTAGTCAGTGGTGGCTTGGCAGGGGCTCCCTGCTTATTTGGGGTCACCAGTGTGAGTACCCCAGAGGGGCCCCACCGAGAATGCGTGGTGGCTCGGGGAGCTCCAAGCTCTGGAACGGCCTCCACTCAGATGCTCTGTGCAGGGAGCTGGGGGACCAGCCCTGGACCTGATATTTGAAGGTAGAGAACCAAGTCCAGAGCCACATCTTTAAAGGCAGTATGGGCTGGAGGCATGGCTCAGTTGGTAGATTGCTAGCCCCAAGGAGTGAGCCAAATTGTTAGGTACTGAGTTCGAGCCCTAGTCTTGGACCAAGAAAGGAAGAAAGAAAGAAAGAAAGAAAGGAAGGAAGGAAGGAAGGAAGAAAGAAAGAAAGGCAAAGGAGTAAAGAAAAAGAAAGTAAAAGCAGTAGATAGGACCAGCACCCCATCTTGGAAGGTATGGGATAGACCAGCACCTCATACTGATAGGCAGTGGGCAGGCCCAACACTCTATCTCTGGAGACAGTGGGGCTGACCCAGCACCCCTAAGTTTTAGGATAATAGGGGGGCCCAGCATCCCTTCTTTGGAGACGGTGTGACAGGCGGGTACCCTACATTGGGAGGCAGTGCTCTGCACTTCCCTTCCTCCCAGGATCACGAGAAGAGCCCCTCCGTACCCGCTCCTGGCCGGGCCAGGCTCCTGAGCTCAGGAAAAGCCTACCCTCGTCTTGTTTATTTTTGGAACATTTTAACTGGTTCTCAAGAAAGTGAACCTTGTTAAAAGCGGTTTAACTGTGGGTCACCGCCAGTGTGAGGGGCTTAGAGGAAGAAAGAGAAGGCCTTCACCTCCTTCCTTCTCCCCAGAGCCGGGGCCTCCTCCTTCACAAAGATGAAGCCCAGAGCCGGACCCTCAATGCCGGCCCAGCTGGAGAGCACCGTTCAGAGGGAAAAGCTTAAGTCATTTATGAGAACCAAGCCTTTTTTTTTTTTTTTTTTTTTAATGACAGACAAGAAAGGCCTCCCAGGGCTGAGAGGTTGAGGGGCTGGGCCGGGATTTCCTGGGAAGGGGGGTGGTGGTGGACTTTTCTTCCTGTGCTCCTCTGAAGAGCTGGGGATTACTTGCGGCTCAGGCCTCCGCAGCGTGCAGTTCTGCACGGGACCCAGTCAGGTGTCTGTGACTAGGTCAGTGGGGAAGGGGGGCGGTAGGGCTCTGGTCACCATCTTGTGTGGACTCTAGGAGCATGGCTTCAAGGCCTGCAGGAGACCCAGCTTGGTCTTCTTCCTGTGTGTCAATGACAAGTCTCCCCCGCCTCCCCACACCCACTAGTTTCTGATCCCCTGTGTGAAGGTTCTAGAAAGCTACAGCCCCTCACCTAGGGCAGAGCTGTGTCTGGTGCTCCTACTGGGGAGACTTAGGGGGGCATCCAGAGCCCCTCACACCACTATGATTTATGTTGGGTAGTACCTTCATCTCAGGGACCCTGCTAGCTGCTTTTCCTTCTGGAGCTGAGCCTCCTGTTAGCCCCGTTCCCCAGGGCAGAGGAAGTCACAGGTTTAGATGTCAATCTGAGCTACTGGAGAGCTGTATTTATTTTATTTTGTTTTATTGTGCTGTATGGTTTTACTTGTCCATTTATTTCTAGTACTTGGGCTTGAACTCAGGGCTTGGGTGCTGACTCTGAGCTTTTTGTTCAGTTGAGGCTAGCACTCTACCATTTGAGCCACAGCTCCACTTCTGGCTTTTTGCTGGTTCATTGGAAATAAGCATTTCACAGACTTTACTGCCCAGGCTGGCTTCGAACTCTATCCTCAGGTCCCAGCCTCCTGAGTAGTTAAGTATGTGCCACAGTGCCTGGGTAGGGATTGTTTTTGTGTCTTTGTGCCAGTACTGGGGCTTGAACTCAGGGCCTGAGCACTGTCCCTCAGTTATTTTTAAATCTCAAAGCACTCTCCTGCTTGAGCCACAGCTCCACTTCTGGCTTTCTTGCTTGTTCCCTGGAGATAAGAGTCTCATGGACTTTCCAACCCACAGCTGGCTTTGAACCATCGTGCTCAGCTCTCTGCCTCCTGAGTAGCTAGGATGACAGATGTTTGCCACCGACGCCTGACTGGGGAGTTTTCTTATTATGGGAAACAACCCAAATGGCAAAGGAGGGCCTCACATCTCCTGCAACCAGATAAAATAGAAGCAACTAAATAAAGCACCCGTGCTGCCCTAGGGAGAAATTACGCTTGTCAATTATGATTTATGAGTGATCGCCAACTGGGGAGGTGTGCCTGCCTGCCCGGGAGGCTGAGTCCTGCCTTCCTCCAGCATGGAAGGTGAGGCTGGGGTGGCCAGGCCATTTTGGGAAACTTAGCCTTCCCTCACCCATTCACATTTAACCCTTTGTGGCCTCTAAGCTCACTTCCAGCTGCTGGGAGCCAGGGAGGGAGGTGACTGGGGTGGGGTGGGGATGCAGTCCTGTTTGGCATTGGGGTGAAGAGGGCATATGGATCCCAGCCACTGGGAGAGGTGCCATGCCAGGCCCTGGCGTGGGTCCCAGTGTGAGCTTGGGATGATGGTGGGTAAGCTCTCGATCCTTCTCTGCCCTATAAAAAAATCCCTGGCAGAGCCCTCGGCCTGTTCCTGCACCGCCTCTGGCATCCTGTGCGACTCCCCCGTGGAGGGTCACCAATTTGTCCTGGCTGGCGACTGCCCCGGCCAGATGGTGGGTATTACCAGGCCCCAAAGTCTTCTGACCTTTGGATAGTTGCCTCCTGAATTTCAATAATGCAACAGCCTTCGCTCTCCTTCCCTCCCTCCCTCCTGCTCTCCTCCCCCCTTTTTGTTTTGAATACGTACAAATGAGCTGTTGCGATTTCCATACATTTTATTTCTAGCCTCATCTACGAATCTAATATTGACCTGGAGTTATCTGTGGATGGGGGGAAGTTATTAATTCTGACAGATAGAAGGGAGAAGCTAATATTCGCCTTTTACAAACAGCCTAATATTAATCTCAGGGACTGTAAACCAGTGCCACAAAACTGGCATGGGGAGATGACACCAGCTTGGAATTTGATAATGATGAAAAAAAGGGGAAATTTTTAATTTCAGGGAATGATTCAAAAACAAACCAACAAACAACCCCCGAAAATGTTGGTCTGCTGTGAGGGAAGTAACTCCTGAAGATTTCCCAGGGCCAGAGGTGGCACAGGGCCGGGGCCACCCGTCTGCCAGCCTTCCCTCTGCGGCCTTCACCCAGACTGGGTGGCCAGAAAGGAGGGTGGCTTGTGGTCCATGGGGGCCCCATGGGGACCTAAAGGCCCAGATTCCCATGGAAATCCATCACAGCCAGGCACTCGATGGCTCACACCTGTCATCTTAGCCACAAGAGGCTCAGATCTGAGGATCCTGGTTCAAAGCCAGCCGGGACAGGAAAGTCCATGAGACTCTTCTTTTCAATGCATTAGCAAAAATCTGGAGGTAGAGATGTGGCTCAAGTGGTAAAGTACCAGCCTTGAATGATAAAGCTAAGAGACAGTGTGCAGGCCCTGAGTTCAAGTCCCAGTACTGGCACAAAAAAGGAAGAAAGAAAGGAAAAAGTTCAGTCTCAACTATTTGCTTTATTCTTCTTGGCAATCCTAGTCCCTCTCTAGATTCTCCTCACTCTCTCCTCTTCCTCAGCTGCCCCCCATTCACCCCCCCCCCTGCACACACATGGTGAGTCACTGGCTTCCACACTTAACCAGGACATGCAAAATGTATGGACATGCTGTGTCTGCAAGCCCATGAGGACACAAGGACACTCTCTCTTGCACCTTTCTGTCTCTCTGTCTCCTGCCCCCCCCTCCCCACTTGTCCCATGCTGGTATTGGGTCTTGGACTCAGGGCCTGGGCCCTGTCCCATGGTTTCTTCCTTCAAGACTGGTGCTCTACCACTTGAGCCACAGCTCCACTTTCTGTTTTTTTGCTGATTAATTGGTCTCGTGGACTTTCCTTCCTATGCTGGCTTTGAACTGTGATCCTCAGCCCTTAGCCTCCTGAGTAGTTGTGATGGCAGGCATGAGCTGCTGGAGCCTGGCTCTCTTACCATTTTGACCTGTGGACAAGCCATCCTACCTCAGCCTCAGCCGTGACTCAGTATAAAGGAGACACTGGGGAGATGAGTATTCCTTTGTCCTCCCCGCCCAAGCCTCCTTCACTCCTCCAACCTTTAGCTGCACCCTGCTGAAACTCTTGGAGAAGAGGAGGTGTGGCCCAATGGTAGAGTGCCAGCCTTGATTGGACAAAGCTAAGCAAGAGTGTGAGGCCCTGAGTTCAAGTCCCACTACCAACACACGCATACACACACACACCCCACACATGCACATGCCACTGACACACATACTACATACACACACCACACACACGTGTACACCACAGACACACACATACTATACACACACACACACACACTCACACCACAAATCTCCCAAGAGGGACCTACGACATGCAACCTGCCCACTTCTGCAGGCAGCCATTGCTGGGGGAGGAGGAGTGCAGACTATGCTTTGTCCACTCTCACGATTCCATCCATTCTTGGGGCCCTCCTCCCTAGGGACTCTGACCCAGAGTCCTTATAACCAAGCTGTGTTTATCATCGGTGACCAAGAAATCCCTGGCATTCTCCATCACCAGCACCGAGATGGCAGAAACACCCCCCAAATCTATTATTCATTAAGTGTAACCAATATATAATTTAAAACAGTGAGTTTTGTCAAATAATGTTAGGTCAGCATGATTTTCTGCCGATTACTAATATCTATAACATCTTTGCCTTATTCAGCTCTATTTAAATATGCAATCATTTACAGCTTTGGAGAATATTTCTATACACTCTCTCAATTTCCAATATTCAACGACGACAAATTTTGTGCTGACATCAATAACCAACTATTAAAGACAGTATTTCATTATTGGTTTTTTTTTCCATTCCCAACGTTATTTACAATTATATACGAAGCACTAATATTAAAGGGAAACCATTTAAATGAGGTGCTATCTACTTTAACAATATGTCTGTCAGAGAACGAGATTGTGTTTAAAGATTTTTATCAAGAAATGGTTGTTTGCCGAGGTTATGTTTTGCCCATGAAATATGCATTTCATATCTCTTTCATTTCATTAACATAATTTAATTTGTGCTTTGCATTTTGTGCATAATACATATTTGATTTACAAAACAAATATTTCCATTAGAAAATGAATTTCATGCAGGCAAAAAAGCAGAACCAAATGATGTATTGAAGGAAAATAAGAAGAAATGAAATGCGTTTTCTCAAGTCTATTAAAAAATCTATGCCATTGACAGAAAATGCACTTACGCTACATTTAAAAAATACCACATATGTCAATGTATTAACAAATAGAATTGGAAATACAAATATTTCTCTATATCAAGCCAAGAATCTCTTTATTTTAATTGAGTTGATTTAAAAGCCCAAGTACAATTTAATTTTTATTTCCTGATGGGGTGGCTGGGAGAATGCCTTGGAAGCTGTGTGGGGTGGGTGGTTTGTTAGAAGAAGAGAGTTGACCTTAAAAAAATGGCTTTTATTGACAATGGACAGGCATGGCTGAATAGAAAGCAGGCCCTTTGTGATCTGGGGAGCTGGCAGGGGCGGGGGTTGTGGGTCTCGGAGCAGAGCCTCCTTCTGTGGCTTCTTCTGCAGCCCCTCCATTCCCAGCACCTAGAATAACTGGCTGGTTCAGGTCCCTAGAAATCGGGGCCTGGGTGCTGTCCCTGAGCTTTAGTGCTCAAGGTGAGTGCTTTATCACTGGAGCCACAGCTCTACTTCCGGTTTTCTGGTGGTTCACTGGAGATAAGAGTCTCATGGACTTTCCTGCCTGGGCTGGTTTTGAACTGGGATCCTCAGATATCAGTCTCCTGAATAGATGGGATTCCAGGAGTGAGTCACTGGGCACCAGTCTTTATTGGCTTCCTTAGGAAATGGAGATGCTGGATTTAGGGTGGCGGGAGGAGGATGAAGGGTGTTGAAGTTAGGGCTTCTTAAGGATCCTGCTCCCCTTGTGGCCTCTAAGAGTCCTCTGCACCACACACAAGACAAAGCTCTTCCTGGGAGTCCCAGCTACCCCAGGTTCATTTGTGCCCCCTTCCCCCTCAGTCAGACCCAGAGGAAGATGGAAGCAGCCTGCCAGTCCTGGGCAAGCATGCATGGCACAGTGTGCCCAGAGCTCCGTGCAGAGGCCCAGCCTCTCTAGAAAGGGCTTCTAACAAGTACCAAGGACTGGTCTTGGGGCTGTTTTGTACATTCATTGAGGAGGGATGTCTGAGGGCCTGAGATCCTCCACTTTATACGGAGGGCAGTGTGAGTTTAGGGCCTCAGGCTGGCCGTGGGATACAGTTGTCCAGGCTGTGCACTGAGCTCAGTCCCGGCTGGGTGGTGTTCATGCAGGTGGCGGTGTGACAGACTCCCCAGGGACTGGGCAGTCCTGACTTTGGGTAGGACTTGCTTTTTTTGGGCCCATACTGGGGCTTGAACTCTGGGCCTCAGACTCTCATGTGGCTTTTTCTGCTCAAGGTTAGCACTCTACCACTTGAGCCACACACCCACCTCTGATTTTTGGTGATTTACTGGAGATAAGAGTCTCACAGACTTCTTGTTTGGGTTGACTTTGAACCTCCATCCTCAGATCTTGAACTCCTGAGTAGCTAGGATGATAGGTGTGAGCCACCAGCACTCAGCTTCTTCTGGTGTTTTGTTGGTTAATTGAAGATAAGAGTCTCGTGCGTGGACTTTCCTGCCTAGGCACCGTGATCCTCAGATCTCAGCCTCCTGAGTAGCTAAGATGACAGGCATGAGCCACCAGTGCCTGGCCAGGACTTTTAGTCAGAAAGTCACATCAGACCATCTGGGGGTCATTAGAGACAGAAATGGGGTGCCTTCCCACACTGTTCCCCATGTGTACACACACACACACACACACACACACACACACACACACACACATTTATCCCCAGCATTACTTTGAGTATATAACTCCTGTGCCTAGTATGGCCACACCCTCCTACTTCTGGCCCCCTTTTCGGCCAGAAAGTGGCTATTTATTCATTTATTTATTTTTGTGCCAGTACTGGGCCTTGAACTCAGAGCTTTGTTCTCTACTTTCACTATTTTTTTTTTTGTTTAAGGCTAGAGGTCCACTACTTGGCCACACCCCCATTTCTGGTTTTTGATGGTTCATTGGAAGGTAGGAGTCCCACAGACGTTTTCTGCCTGGACTAGTTTTGAGCCATGATGCTCAGATCTCAGCCTCCGGGGCAGCTAGGATGACAGGTGTGAGCCACTGACACCTGGCTGAGGTGACTGGTTTGCAGCTGGACTGGTCCCCCCTTGCTGAGTGTCCCACTGGGGTCTCTCATACTTGAACCATCTTGAATGAGGAAAATACCCACAGGCCTCTGCTGTATCAATGCCAGGCAGTGGGCACAGGAGGCCTAAGGGTTCCTCTAATAGGTGACATGGGCTAGCGGCCAGACTGGGGCTGTGGAAATGTATCTAAGTCTGGATCAGCTTGGTGTCTGCTCATCTTCTCTGATTCTTTAGTCCCTGCCATTGTCACACCCTGTGCCTGGGTTGAGGAGAAAGTGGCTTGTCACTGGAAAAAAATCCTCTCCCCCAATTTGTTGGTTGTGGGGCTTGAACTCAGGGCCTGGGTGCTGCCTCTGAGCTTTTTTGCTCAAGGCTAGCGCTCTACCACTTGAGTCACAACTCCATTTCTGGTTTTCCTGTGGTTCATTGGAGATAAGAGTCTCATGGACTTTCCTGCCTGGGCTGGCTTCAAACCCTGGTCTTCAGACCTCAGCCTCCTGAGAGGCTAGGGTGACAGGGCTGAGCCTCCCACATGTGGCCTCTGCCTTACAGATGAATTCTTGCATCCTGTGTAGAATTGTTGCGGGCCATCCTGGTCATCCATGTGGATTTGTTTCTGAAGCAAAGTCTCCCTCCGCTACCCTATCCTCCCCTCCCTCCTCTCCTCTTTAGCGAATGCTCTATCAGTGTCTGGCTCCTATTTTGGGCATTTGTGTCCCAGTGTCTTTCCTTACCCTGACTGAGGGTTCTGGAACTAGGTATCTATTGCTCCTGCATTGCCTTCGAGATTCACTCTTTTGATCTCTCTCTCAGTCTCTGTCTCATATCTCTGTCTCTGTCTCTCTCATTGGAGACCATCCTTGGCTGTGATGGCCCTGGCCTGTCTGCCATCTTGGACCAAGGATTAGAGTCATAACCTGGCGAAGAGGCGGGGGGGTGGGGCAGGAGGGGGTCCTGGCGCATGCACTGCTGTCCCGGGAAGGGCCATGCCTGCTGGTTGTGGGGCCTTTTCTTCCACTGACCACTTTTGGCCACACGAAGTCATTCAGTTTCCTGAGGGCTACAGTGGGGAGGCTAGGCATGGCTATCAGTTGGGGTCCCTAGAGGAATGGGGTGGTGCTCTGTTGTGTCTCTACTTCCTCAAGTGCAAGTAGTGTTGCTCAGCTTCTCCAGAGAATGGGCTCTACTTTTTCCTTTTTTTTTTTGTGCCAGGCCTGGGACTTGAATTCAGGCCTGGGTACTGTCTCTAAGCTTCTTTTTGCTCTAGGCTAGTTAGTGCTCTACCACTTGAGCCACAGCTCCACTTCTGTTTTTTTTTGCGGGGGGGGGGGGGATACTTCATTGGAGATAAGAATCTTATGAGACTTTTCTGCCCAGGCTGGCTTTGTAACACAACCTTCAGATCTCAGCCTCCTGAGTAGCTTAGAGGACAGGTGTGAGCTTTTCATGCCTGGCTCTGGGCTCTGCTTTTGCTGGGCTGATGGGGATACTCTTGTTGGCTTCACAGAACAGGGTGGTTTTGGGGGGTGACTCTAGCCTCCAGTTTGAACTCCCTAAAGACCCCACAATCTGACGTACGGGTGCCTTCAGTCTCTGAGCACCCCCATGCCAAGGTGTGGTGGCACCATTATCCCATTTTGCTGCCTCTGCTACCTGCTTTCCATCTGCCTTAGTTCTGCAGGGGAGGAGGAAAAGTTGGGGTCTCATCCATGATTTTTTTTTTTGGAAGTGGGGGCCTGGATAAGGAGGGAGGGGGTTCTCCTCAAGGACTTCCTTCTGGCGGGAAAATAAAAGTCATGATTTAGAGGCCATTTTCACTCGATAGGCCTTTCTAAGCCAGATTCTCAGCTAATGAACCTGCTGTAGATTCATGGCTGAGCTCAAAGTCTGGGGAGTCCTCACTTGGAGAGAGATGCCAGACATAAATCTTTGTTTTTAATGTCTAATGATATGTAAAATATTTAAATTTGCAACTCAGAATTATTAAGCTGCCAAGAGTTTTTTCTTTCTTTCTCCTTTTTTTCCTATTCAAGTGTATTCTTGTTTGAGAATTTATGAAATACTCCCTTTGGCCATCATCAGTCCCCCATTAACAGGGAAAGGGGGGACAGAAAGTCTAGATTTGTGATCTTCCAACTGTAAGAAAAAAAATTTCAGGACCGTCTGACCCTGTAAACTAAAAATTCATATCTGTCACCTCAGGGGACAAATGCATTCTTTTGTAAAAAGCAGTCGAGGGCTAGCCTTGGACTCATGTTTAGTTTATTGTCTCCGGTTGATAACGTTTAATGGAAAAGATACAAGAGTGGCAAAGAATTTTAATTATTTTTTTGGTGATAAAGTTATATGTTCGGCCTTGGGAAAAAAAAGTCGAGATAATGCGAGGATTCATTATTATTCCCAGTGTGTTTAAACAGACGACACCCAATGCAAACAAAAGCAGATGAAATTTGAAAAGAATTATCAATATTGTAGATAGCAGATGCCCTTTCGAATCAGAACAAGCATATCTTTTCCAGCAACTTTATGGTTGAGTAGTTTATTCATTTCTATTAGAAGGTTGTTCGTTTCTAAAATATGTAGATGGTATCTCAGGGAAAAAAAAAAAAAACCAGCCAACCAGACGGGTCATTCTGCTTGTTTTCCTAAATTTATTATTTCACTCTTTTTGCATACTTGATCTGAAAGGGGGTGGCATTAGTACGAGAGTTTGTTTTCATTGTGGCAAATTCTTTTATATGACCTTTATGTGTGTGTGTGTGTGTGTGTGTGTGTGTGTGTGTGCGTGCGCGCGCGTGCACTCGCCAGGCTTGGGGCTTGATTTCAGGGCCTGGGTGCTGTATCTGAGTTATTGTGCTCAAGGCTAATGCTCTACCACTAGAGCCACAGATCCATTTCTAGCCTTTGGTGGTTTGTGGGAGATAAAAGTCTCACAGACTTTCCTACCCAGGCTGGTTTTGAACTGTGAACCTCAGATCTCAGCTTCTTGTGAAGCTAGGATGACAGGTGCCTGGTGCCTGGCTAGCACTACAACTTTTGTTGCTGTTGTTGTTAAAGAATCTTATCTCTTTCCCAGCTGGTCCCTTGTCCCAGGGAGGACTGTGTGGCTTTCTGAATCAGTAGTACTTTCTGGAATGTATCATTTGTTTTATGAGGTGAGGATAAATAACAGCCAGAGGACCCCCAGGCCTTATCAGCTGCCCTTGAGGCCTGAGTAGACTCCATTTTGCCTTACTGTGCCATTTCCCTTTCTGAGAAATGGGTCTGTTCTGGTCTTCATAGTCATTCATTGAGCAAGATTTAGAGCCCCAGCTTTGAAGCTTGGCTGAGACTCTGGCATACACCCCACACATCCTCTACTTTGGGAAACCCCATTTCTTTAGCTGTGACATGAGTTATGATGCCTCCGAGTGTTGACAGAATGAAACTAGGTAACACATGAGTCCAAATCTCTCAGGTTTGTGTCTTGCATGTAATAAATGCTCATTTAAAGCAACCTGTGACCATGACTGCCATTATTGTTGTTCTTGGTCTGGCTGTAGAATTTGCTTAACTCTGTCTTTAGAGCTGAACTGGACTCCTTGGGACTTGTTTTTGGATCCTTCCTTTAATAGCAATGGCTGGATCTTGGAGCACAGGACAGGCGGAGACCCACAAAGGTAAAATCCATCAGATCTCAGCCTCTTGCATAGTTAGAATGACAGGAATCTGGTACATGGGTAGCACTGTAAGTCTTTAAAAAATGAATCCAATTTATTTCCCAGGCTGGGTTCCTCCCTGGCCCCTTGTTGTGAGGGCATCTCTTTCTTCTAACCAGTCCTTCTATTTCTTTTTCCCCCTTCCACCTCTTCCAAGAAGCTCTCTCTGTACCTGGCCTCACCATTCTCTGCCTCTCCTGCCTTGATGGAGGTGAGAACATGTTTAAGCTCTTTAAATTCATTCAGGGAAGAAGTGCGCTGGGGCTCAAGTGGTCAAAGAAGCTCAGGGCCAGTGCCCAGGCCCAGAGTTCCAGCCCCAGGACCAGCGAAAACCAAAACAAACCAAAGTCTCCAACAATAGCAACAACAAAAACCCAATATTTTAGCCAGGTGCTGGTGGCTCACACCTGTCATCCTAGCTACTCAGGAGGCTGAGATCCAAGGATCACTGTTCAAAGCCAGCTTTGGCAGAGAAGCCTGTGAGACTCTTATCTCCAATAAACTACTCAGAATAAGCTGGAAGTGGCACTGTGGTTCAAGTGATGGAGCACTAGACTTGAGCTCAGAGATAGGGTCCAAGCCCTGAGTTCAAGCCCTGGGACTGGCAAAAAACAAAACAACAAGCACTCAAGGAGGCTGTACCTGGAGCTTGCCTCTCTCTGCACATTCTGTTTCTAGCACTATGTACATGGTTTTCCTTCCACTCAACTTGGGCTGGTGGCTCCAGGCATACTTTCTAGTTCGCCAAACCAACTCTCTGGTTTTTCATCTTCAGGCTTTGACCTTGAAGTCGTTATTGTATACTGGACAACCACGTGCCTTGCAGATGGGGCAGAATTGCTTGCGTGCCCCTGTCTGTGTGTGGCTACGGAGTTTGTCTCTCCAGCCAGAAACAGTGGTAGCCCAGAGGTCTCCTGGGAAGGAGGTTTTGGTGACAGTTCCTGGGTTTATGGGTGTCACACTACAATCCCCATTTCACTCAGGACCAGCTCAATCCCCAGATTTGTTGAAATTCTTGTTCTGACCTTTTTGCTTTATTTTTGGTCAGTTACGGTGCTTGAACTTGGGGCCTGGGCACTGTCTCTGAGCTTTTGTTTTGCTTAAGGCTAGTGCTCTGCCATTTTGAGCCATAGCTCCACTTCCATTTTTTTTTTTTTTTTTTTGGTGGTTGATTGGAGATAGTCTCATGGATATTTCTGTCTGTGCTGGCTTTGAACCATGATCTTCAGATTTCAGCCTCCTTAGTAGCTTGGATTACAGGTGTGTGCCACTGGTGCCCCGCTGAGATATTCATCTTGACCCAGTTCTAGTTGTACTCTTGACCTTGTCCCAAGGATCAGGCAGACACAGATGGACCACTAATCAGAAGCCAATTGTGGCCCCTGGCCAGGGACCCCTACCACAGTTCTAAGGAATCAGAGGTCTAACTGTTATTGATTGTCTTCCTACTGGGGAGGTTAGCTTGTCACTGTCGATACCCTTCTCTCTTAATGCTTGGTTAGTTGCTTCAAGGATGCAGAAACTATTTTTAATTTGCAGACACTATTTGTTTTTATTTATTTATTTATTTTATGTGTGTCAGTACTGAAGCTTAAATTCAGCGTCTGGTCACTGTCACTTAGCTTTTTCACTCAAGGCTGGTGCTGTACCACCTGTGCCATACCTCCACTTCTGACTTTTTGATGGTCTCAGACTTTCCTTCGCTGGTGGGAGGAGGGTATGTGTGTGTGTGTGTAGCTTGGAACCTGGGTCCTCAGATCTCAGCTTCCTGAGTAGCTAAGTCACCAGCACCTGGCTGAAAATGGACCTTCTTCAGAACCATGGCCTTTGGGAAAAGTAATTTTTTGTTTTACCCTGATGTGCAGTGATAATGTTCAAAGATAAAAATTGTGTCCATGGGTCCCAGTTGGATATAATTAGAATAATTGTCCCGTGTTTAGATGGCCCTCTTTCTTGGAAGTTCAAAGCACTCTGTGAGCATTATCCAATTAATTCTGGAAATAGCCGGGTGAGAGAGGTGGGGACAGGCCTGTCATGCTTCATTTATGGCCAGGCCAGTGCAGCCCAGAGGTTAAGTGACTCGCCTAAGTTCCCACAGAGCGGGAACGGAGCCCCGCGCAGCGCTCAACCGACCAGCTGAAAACATGGAAAGGCAGGTGGAAGGGGCTAGAATTCGTGCACCTGGCAAGAGATTTCTCTCCAACCCCCATATCATAGCTTCTGTCCCTGGAACCCAGTGGCCTAGCCCCTTCGCCTCACCCCCTCAGCACCTGTGGGGGCTCCCTCCCCCCTTTCAGCCCAGCTTTCCTGAGGACAGGGAAGTGATTGGACACAACTGCCTATGGTGAACAAGCACTCACGGAGCCACACACATTTTATAGGTTGGAGAACAAATTAACTATGAAGAATAATTTCTCTTTGTTTTGAGAAACTATCAACAGAGTCCTAATTGTTTAAGTAGTTCTCTGGATTTTGTGGCTATATGAGCTGGTCTTAGATGAGTTATAAGCAAGCCAATCCACTTGGCTGATTTGAAGAAGTGGGA
Organism: Perognathus longimembris pacificus; assembly: GCF_023159225.1. Classification (NCBI taxonomy): domain Eukaryota; kingdom Metazoa; phylum Chordata; class Mammalia; order Rodentia; family Heteromyidae; genus Perognathus; species Perognathus longimembris. The sequence continues at coordinate 13,711,300 of NC_063180.1, forward strand.
TCCCAGAAGTGGCTTTCACCCACCCCCAAGTGCCACAGTGGAAATAGCTTGTGGGAGCCCCAGGGCATGCTGGGAACATAGTGGGTGGGGATGGAAGGTCCCACTGGGAGTCTGTGGGAGCCCCAGGGCATGCTGGGAACATAGTGAGTGAGGATGAGGGGTAGTTTTAGTGGTCTGTGGGAAACCCAGGACATGCTGGGAACATGGTGGGTGAGGATGTCCTGCTGGGGGTCTGTGGAGATGCCAAGGCATGCTGGGAACATAGTAAGTGAGGAGGGGAGTGGTTTACTGTTAGTGGTCTGTGGAAACCCCAGGGCATGCTGGGAACATGGTGGGTGAGGATAGGAGGTCCCACTGGGAGTCTGTGGGAACCCCAGGATATGCTGGAAACATGGTAGATGAGGATGTCTTGCTGGGGGTCTGTGGAGACCCCAGGGCATGCTCGGAACATGATGGGTGAGGATGTCCTGCTGGGGGGTCTGTGGAGACCCCAGGGCATGCTGGGAACATAGTGAGTGAGGATGAGGGGTACTTTTAGTGGCCTGTGGGAACCCCAGCATATGCTGGGAACATGGTGGGTGAGGATTTCCTGCTGGGAGTCTATGGAGACCTCAGGGTATGCTGGGAACATGGTAGATGAGGATGTCCTGCTTGGGGGGGGGGGCGGTCTGTGGAAACCCCAGGGCATGCTGGGAACATGGTGAGTGAGGATAGGAGGTCCCACTGGGGGTCTGTTGGGTCCCAGAATATGCTGGGAACATGGTGGGTGAGGATGTCCTGCCGGGGGTCTGTGGAGACCTCAGGGTGTGCTGGGAACATGGTGGATGAAGATGGAAGGTATTGCTGATGATCTATAGGGACTCCAGTGTGTTGAGGTTCCAAGTGTGTATGGCTAACTGCTTTGCTGGAAAGTTCTGTCCGCATTTGACAGGGCACAGAGCTGAGAACTCTTCAGAGGATGGAGTGTGCACTTATACCACAAAGCAAGTGTGTCCTTAGGGCTTTTGTGATTCATCAACCAGGAGGACGAAAGTGACAACCCCCACAGACATGCCCAATTCACCAAAAGCCTCTGTGTCAGCTCTGGAAGGACAAGTGATGTCAGATGGAACAATGGAGGCCAGCAGAAAACACTTCAGGTCCTCACTGTCCCTAGGCTGGCTATCTTGAAAGAACTAGGAGTTAATGTTTAGGACCCTCACAGGTGTGTGTGTGTGTGTGTGTGTGTGTGTGTGTGTGTGTGAGAGAGAGAGAGAGAGAGAGAGAGAGAGAGAGAGAGAGAGAGAGTGTGTGCTGGTCCTGGGGCTTCAACTCAGGACCTGCTGTCCCCGAGAGTCTTTTTTTTTTTTTTTCAAGGGTAGTGCTCTACCACTTTTGAGCCACTGCTCTACTTCCAGCTTTTTGCTGGTCCTTTGGAGATAAGAGTCTCAGATTTTCCTGCCCAGGCTGGCTTTGAACCACAATCCTCAGATCTTAGCCTCCTGAGTAGCTGATAGGCGTGAGGCACCAGCAGCTGGTGGTGAATGTATTATTTATGTGGCAAATTCCAAGAGGAATTGCCCAAAATGTGAATGGATAATGGTTGGTGAGGGTAGGAGCCATGGAGGGCTGGTTATAGGGAAAAGACCCTCCAAAGGAAAGGGAGCTATGGGACAAGCTTGAGAGTGTTGCCCATGAAGGCACATGTGCCACGGGTAGCTGCACTCACCTGTGTTGCATGTATACACATGCCTACGTACAAACAGGACACACATGTGTAGGTGTACGTGCATGCATGTGTATCTGCACTCATGCATGCATGCCAGTGTGTGTATGTACATGTATGCTGAGTATGCACATGCATGCATATGTGTGTAAGTGTGTATACAAGGAGATAGAGGAAATGTCCCACTCAGAGGGAGCAGTGAGCCAGGCTGACCAGTGCGAAGGACCAGGAGTAACAGTGGGTCAGGGGTAATGAGGCATGAAAGGAATCCAATCTTTTTTGTGTGTGTGTGGGGGGGTGGGGTGGGGTGGCTTGAACTCAGGGTCTGGGTGCTGTTCCTGAGGTTCTTTTGCTCAAAACTAGTGCTCTACCACTTTGAACCACAGCTACACTTCTGGCTTTTTTTTTTTTTTTTTTTTTTTTAGATATAGTTTAGTGGAGATAAGAGTCTCATTGACATTCCTGCCTGGGCTGGCTTTGAACTTGGATCTTCAGCTCTCAGCCTCCTGAGTAGCTAGGATTATAGGCGTGAGCCACCAGCACCTGGCCCGATCTACTTTTTCTTGTCTGTAGTTTGATTCATCAAGCCCACCTACAATTTCTTCATGGGCGTAGACAGAGGAGTGTCAAAAAGCTCCATGGGGCCAAATTGAGGGGAAATAAGCCCCAATGGCCTGGCCCCTTGTAGGTAATGCGGCTCCTATATTCAAGCCAGCAGGGCCCTGAGAATGGGCAGAATCCCCAAACTTTGGTTCTTCTGGCTTGTGGTTGAGAGTCTGAGAGGTAAGGGGCACCCGGCAAAGGCGGTGACCATCAGTCTGGCTGTGCTGCTGTCACCTGCGGCCTCTCCTTTGCCTTGCCCACCTGGGCAGGGCCTGACAGCTCAGACTCTGCACCCCAGTGAGAGGGAAGGCCCAGGAGAGGGCCCAGTGCCTCTGTCCTCTGAGCAGCCTCCTCTTTTTCCCCTCCCCTCCTTTTCTTTCTCCTCCTCCTCCTTTTCCTCCTCTTCTGTTTCCTCCTTTTTGTGCTGGTACTGAGGCTTGCACTTAGAGTTAGGACAGTATCCCTTAGCCTTTGTGCTCTCCTACTTGAGCTACTGCCCCACTTCTGGCATTTTCTTGGCTTGTTGGAGATAAGATTCTCACAGACTTTCCTGCCCAGGTTGGCTTTGAACCACGATCCTCAGATCTCAGCCTCCTGAGTAGCTAGGGTGACAGGTGTGAACGGCCAGTGTCCAGCTCCCATATACTAGCCCATGGTTGGCTCATTCAGAGAACCTCAATGGCATGGTAGGAGCGTTTGTTCCACAAGTTTCATCACCTTCTTTTCTTCTTAATCTCTGCGGTAGCCAGGTGGCTTGGACACTGTGGGTTCCATGGGCTACTCTGTCAGGAGGAGGCCTTGGGCCCCCACTGTGTCACTCCCCCCCCATCCCCAGAAAGCTGAGCAGAGCCTTGAGCCAGCCCTTCCTGGCTGCCTTCCTATCAGGAGAGAATAGGTGATTATACAATAGATTTAAAGTCTCTGATACCCACAAATCTACATCAAAATATATTCTCTAGCCGTAGGGGGACGTCTCAGAATTGTTAACCTTCTCCCCAGGTGTTAGAGATAACACACTGTGAGATTAGATGTATATTTTCTTCAAGATACACCACCCATAGAGGGGTTCATATTTACATCTTTTGTTGATACTTTTTTTTATAGATTAAAAGCGCCTCTTTGCTAGGTGATAATTCTCCTAAGTACTGTAATTTGCTGCCATTAATATTTGTCTGAGTCCTAGTTTGCAAAATATATATTGAAGCCACGGTAACAAGTCACATAATTGCTTCTTTCGAAGCCCAGGAAATGAGTAGTTTCTTTACCCCAGCCTTTATCCTATTAACCTTGGAGGGAAATTAAAAAAGGGGGTTCACCAGGATCTTGGGCACAGCAGAGTACCATTAGCTGGAAATTCCAGTGCCCACTGCCAGCAGGGGGGGCGGGGTGAGGGCAAAAATGCAGTCTAGAAGGGTCTTTGCTTGTGGGCTGCAGGTCTAGCCTCGCTTTGGCCCTGGGACCTGAGAGGAGATGAGCTCAACTGAGCATGTGCCCAGCCCAGCCTGGGCCTGAGGCTTTGCCAGTGGTCAGAGTTGCCTATCTGGCCCATTGAAGCATCTTTCCCAGAGTGGAAACACCCTTGTCCCTGTCCAGCTCTCTCAATGGGGGTGGGTGAAAGGCCCCTGACAGGGGACAGTGGTGCTGCGGCTGCTACCAGCGCTGTTTCAGGAACTGGAGCTGATACCGCTGGATTGATCTATGAAACAAGTAGGGCTAAGAGGTCAAACAAGCAAAGCAGGATTGTGGTTTGGGAAGGTAGCGCCAGGTAGGGCTCTCTGTGTCAGTGTGACAGGCAGGGTGAGGCCCAAGTGAACCACAATGGTCAGCTAGGGACCCCGGTTTTCTCTTGTGCTCTGTGCATGGCAGATGCCCCTCTCCAGGTAGCCTCAAGGTTCTTTCAGGGTGTGTGGCTAAAAGCTCCCACCTTTAGTCACACCCATGTTCCTGTTAGTCCTGGGGACTGATGGCCTGAGTCTGGAGCCTAGGAAGTAGGCCAAAGCCAGTCACTGGATTCCAAGGGAGTCATTTGGGTTCTGGGTGGATTGTTTTTGTGTGTGTGTGCTGGTCCTGGGGCTTGAATTCAGGGCCTGAGTGCTGACTCTGAACTTTTTTGCTTAAGGCTATCATTCCACCATTTATGCTAGTCCTCCTCCTCCTCCTCCTCCTCCTCCTCCTCCTCCTCCTCCTCCTCCTCCTCCTCCTCCTCCTCTTCCTCCTCCTCTTCCTCCTCGCCTAATTGGAGATAAGAGTCTACAGACTTTCCTGCCTAGGCTGGCTTTGAACTGTGATCTTCAGATCTCAGTCTCCCGAGTAGTTAGGATGGCAGGTGTGAGCCACAGGCACCTCATCTGGTTCTCCTACACTGCTAATCTTCTGGGAGCCTTCCTCTTCTGGCTACTCCGCTCAGCCCTCGGCTCCTACACAGAGCCCATGTACCCAGTGCAGTGTGACTTGGCCAGGAGAAGAAAACTGCTGACTGGAGTCACACCTTTCTGGGGCTCTGGAACTCATATACAAAATCCGGCTACCTTGGGAAGCATTGAAAGGTAGTCACTTGCTTGGGAAAGGAGCTCAGAGTGGGGTGGGGGTGGGGGGTCCCTGAGCTGAGCCTGGGGGCTGGGGTGGGGGGAGAGGGATTTGTCCCACGTCTCAGAGAGCAGATCACAATGAAAACCGAGCTCTGGCGAGGCCCCTTCTCCAATCGGTACTACTGACCTTGCTGTGGCCCCGCAGAATACAGATTGATCACTGCCTGCCGGTAGCTCTAGGCCTTGACCTGGAGGTTCAGTTCAGATGAACCCCCATCTTGCAGCTTAAGGGGTGAACTACACCTCTACTTCCAGCTTTCTGAATGGTTCACTGGAGATAAGAATCTCACAGAATATTCTTCCTGGGTTGGTTTTGAACCACGATCTTCAGATCTCAGCCTCCTGAGTAGCTAGGATGATAGGTGTGAGCCTGACCAGCACCTGACTCTTTTTGTTTGTTTGTTTGTTTGTTTTTGCCAGTCCTGGGCCTTGGACTCAGGGCCTGAGCACTGTCCCTGGCTCCTTCCCGCTCAAGGCTAGCACTCTGCCACTTGAGCCACAGCACCACTTCTGGCCGTTTTCTGTATATGTGGTGCTGGGGAATCGAACCTAGGGCCTCATGTATCCGAGGCAGGCACTCTTGCCACTAGGCTATATCCCCAGCCCCACTCTTTTTGATATTTCCAGACAAGGTCTTGCTGCATAGCCAGGTTGATATGGAACGGGCGATACTCCTGCCTCAGCCTCCCAATGCTAGGATTATAGGTGTGCATTACCACACCCAGTTCACCTTTGAGTTTCTTTTTGCACTTGACCCCCACTCTTGAGTTGATAATGGTAGTGAACATAACCTTTCGGTGAGGCCAGTTTTCGGGATGGCCGATGGTTCTGTGGATTGCTCCCTGTTCTCACTGATGTCTCTAGAATCCTGGATGGCAGATCCGCAGGGTCATAGAAGCAGGGAGTAGACTGGCTGTGGGAGGAAGGAAGGATGGCTATCTTTATGTTGAGAGATGGAGGAAGGCATATATAAACACAATTCCACTGGAATCAAAGCGAAGAATCTCAGACTTTTCTGCCTGGACTGGCTTCTGCTTCGGGGGGTGGGGGTTCATGTCCCAGGCAGATCCCGCCCAAAGCAACCCCTGCCTCCTGGAGCCTGTACCCCCCAAACAAAAGCCACATCTGCCTCCTCGCCCCTGCACACATCTGCATTATTAGCAATGCTAATATCATTCTGCCATGATAAATAATTAAACAATTATGGTCATGAATCAATAAGTTTAGCACTTTTTTTCTCATCAGCAAATTGTACTGTATAAACAAGAAATAGAAATTACCAAGTCTAATTTTCCTCCCCCTTAAAATTATAAGCACTTTTATATCTAATAATTAAAAAAAGCATTTGAGTTCCATGTCGAGAAAGTTAGAACTTGAAGTAATTCTCAGTTTCCAAATAACTAGCATTTGGCTCTCAGGTTTGATGTCTCAGCACCTGATGGATGTTTTTTTGGTTCTGGCCTTAGAATATTTCTTTGTCAGTGCCAAAGAAACTCTCCGCCAGGTTTGTATGTGTCCTCCCAGAAGGTGAGAGTAGCTGTGCTTTTCTATTCTGGGTCTGCTAATCCAGCCGGGGAGGGCAGGGTTTCTAGAAGGTCTTGAAGGAAAGCAGGGATTACAAATTCACAGCGCAGTAGGCTCACTCCAACTCTTCAGAGTTTTTTTCTTTTTTTTTTTTTGGCCAGTCCTGGGCCTTGGATTCAGGGCCTGAGCACTGTCCCTGGCTTCTTCCCGCTCAAGGCTAGCACTCCGCCACTTGAGCCACAGCGCCACTTCTGGCCGTTTTCTGTATATGTGGTGCTGGGGAATCGAACCTAGGGCCTCGTGTATCCGAGGCAGGCACTCTTGCCACTAGGCCATATCCCCAGCCCTCTTCAGAGTTTTTTGATTTGGCCCAGTGGTAGTGGGACTTGAATTCAGGGCCTTGTGCTCTTTTAAAGGGACAAAGTAACAAACAGTACAAGAAATGTATCCAATGCCTAACGTATGAAACTGTAACCTCTCTGTACATCAGTTTGATAATAAAAATTTGAAAAAAAAGACAAACTCACATAAAAAATAAAACAATGTATGTATGTATATAAAATCTTTAAGTAGTTGTGCAAAAGAGTTGATGAGTTGACAAAGCAGTTTATGAATACAGTACATCTTTTCTTTTCTGTTGGTCTTGGGGTTTGAACTTTGGATCTGGGGTGCTATCCCTGATCTCTAGTGCTAGCTCAAGGCTATCACTCTACCACTTGAGCCACAGCACCACTTCTGGTTTTCTGGTGGTTAATTGGAGATAAGAATCTCACAGACTTTCCTGCCCAGGCTGTCTTGGAACTGTGATCCTCAGATCTCAGCCTACTGAGCCATCAGTGCTTGGCTGAATAGACCACATCTTAATGTATTTTAAAATGATATTGTTACTATCTTTCCTTTCTTTTTATCTCCTCCCCTCCTTCCTTCTTTTCTTCACTCCCACCCTTTCTCCTTCCCTTCCTTTCTTTTCTTTTTTCTTTCTGCTGGTCCTGGGGCTTATACACCTGGCCATTATCCCTGAGTTTGTTTCTTTTTCTTTCTTTCTTTTTTTGTTCAAGGCTAGTACTCTACCACTTGAGCTAGAGCTCCACTACTGGCTTTTTAAAAAAAAATATTGGAATCTTACAGATATTCCTGCTTGGGCTGGCTTTGAACTGCAATCCCCAGATCTAAGCCTCTTGAGTAGCTGAGACTATAGGCATGAGCCACTGGAGCCCAGCTTATATTTTTATTATCTTTAAGTAGTTGTATGAAGAGGCTACCATTCAACATGTCAGTCTGTAAGTATAATTCATCTCGATTGAGGTCACCCTGGCCAGTACTCTCCCCTCACCCTCCCGACCCCACCCTTCCCCTCAGTGTTCTTAATTCCCTAGGACAGGCATTGAATGTGATGGCTACATTCTCCCCCACTTCCACTCCTCATTCCTCTACCTCCCTCCCCTTGACCTCATCCCTACCCCTTTAAGTACTACTTCATGATATTTATTTTGTTTTTGTTTTGTTTTTTTGGCCAGTCCTGGGCCTTGGACTCAGGGCCTGAGCACTGTCCCTGGCTTCTTCCCGCTCAAGGCTAGCACTCTGCCACTTGAGCCACAGCGCCGCTTCTGGCCGTTTTCTGTATATGTGGTGCTGGGGAATCGAACCTAGGGCCTCGTGTATTCGAGGCAGGCACTCTTGCCACTAGGCTATATCCCCAGCCCTCATGATATTTATTTTGTTGAGCTCTGAATTAGTTCTTTTAAGGAGTTGTTCTTTTAAGGAGTCTCCCCTGCCAATACTGCACTTTGGTTAATACATTTGTGTACACTTGCATACAACTCCATATGTATGTACTGGTTCACATATAAATTAGATCTAACTTCCGCATAGGAGAGAAAACATTCGTTCTTTGTCTCTCTGGGCCTGACTGCTTTCACTTCACATACTTCTCCCAGGTCTATCCATTTCTTTGCAAGTGATGTAATATCATTCTTCCTGATGGATTAGCAAAATTCCATTATATATATAAATTTGTATGTATATTGCATATACATATATTTATGTATATACACATGGAACACATTGTATACAAATGAATATACACACATATACATATATATTTACATACATATATAATATGTATATACTACATTTTTTAAATCCACTCATCCATTGTAGGGCATCCGGGCTGTTTCCATACCTTGGTTATAGTGAATTGTGCAGAATGAACAACATAGTTGTGTTATTGTATCCTGACTTGTACTCCTTTGGGTAAATGCTGAAGTGTGGTATTGCTGGATCCTTTGTGCTCTTGCTTGGCTTTTTCTGCGCAATGCTGGTGCTCTACCACTTGAGCCACACCTCTGTTTCTGGTAGTTATTTTATTTTTTATAAGTTTTGTTTTTGTGGTTGGCTCTGTGTGTGTGTGTGTGTGTGTGTGTGTGTGTGTGTGTGTGTGTGTGTGTGTAAGTCCTGGGGATGTCCCTGAGCTCTTTTTTGCTCAAAGCTAGTTAGTGCTCTACCCCTTGAGTCACAGCTCCACTTCTGGCTTTTTGCTGGTTTGCTGGAGATAAGAGTGTCATAGATTTTCCTGTTTGGGCTGGCTTTGAACCTTGATCCTCCTGAGTAGCTAGGATGACAGGTGTGAGTCACATATGCCCGGCTTCAAGGAGATTTTAAAGTGGTGAATGTGAGACAGGGAATCACACCTCAAGCTTGGCAATATCCGCAGCCCCAGTGTCAGATCCAGCTCCCGACATGGGGTGTGCACTCGGTGTGACGAGTAAGGTCCCATGTAGAAGGCACATGTCCCAGTATAGAAATTCCAGGGGATCTCAAGACAGGCACAGGTGGCTGGGGGCATTGTCTCCTGCCTGTTCCCATGGTCCCTCTGGGCGCCCTTTCCCTGCACCCTCCTCTCCCTGGATGGTCCAGGTCATTGTCTCCTCAGGGCCTTTCCTCCTATCCCAGGAAGTTTTCATGGTTCCATTCATCTACTCCCTTGTGCCCACAGGCCTTGGGTCCCGGTCACTCTATGGGCACTGGGATATTCACGCTCTCTCATGCTGGGGTTACAGGTGTGTGCTACTATACTTAGCCAAGCATGTTTGGAAGATGTGTGTTGTGAAGAGCTGTGGCTGAGGTGGAGATGGCCTCTGCTGTGTGTGCCCCTGTAGCTGGGTCTGCTCTTGAGGCGTCTTGCTGTTGCCTCCATTTGTCTCCGCCTGTGGGTAGAAGACTCCGGGCTTCGGGTGCCAAGGCCCAAATGCTGAAGTGCCAGATTTTGTCTCACTCGGTGGCTCTTAGCAACATGTTTGTTAGATTCTGCTCATTCTGTTTTCTATTTCACACTTCCCCAAGGCTGAGAAATCCATCCATCTAGTGCAAAAGCTTCTGACAAGCCTGGGGTGCAGGAGACCCCTGCTGAGCCCAACCTGGGCTGGCTGGGGGGGAGGGGCAGGGCGATACAATCTGAGGACAATGACTCAGTATCTCCTGCACCTTTGTCCTGGCCTCCTGATTCGCTTTCAGGCTGGCAAGTGTCCAGGCTGCTCTCTCTGCTCCTCTTCCTTTCTGTATTGCAGCCTCTCGGGTCCCCCCACCAGGGTGGTCCAGACCATCCACCATCTCCTGTCAGTCACCTACCGTCCCCCCCCCCCCCCCCCCCCCCAGCTCCCCTGTATCTCCAGCATGCCTGGTTTCCACTCTGCATTGCCTATTCCCTATCTTCTTCAAGTCTTGAGTCACTTAAAAAATAGTTCTTCTGATTTCCTATTTATATCTATCTCTCTATATAGTTGGTATAAGATGTTCTTTTTCTTCCCAAATGCATCAGTTAATTAATTAAATCCCAGCTATACATTGGTGGCTCATACCTGTAATCCTACCCACTCATCAGGCTGAGACCTGAGGATGGAGGTTTGAAGCCAGCCTGAGCAAATAAGTCTGTGAGGCTCTTATCTCCAAGGAACCAGCCAAAAGCCAGAAGCACAGGTGTGGTTCAAGTGGTAGAGCTCAGCTTTGGATGAAAAAGCTAAGGGAGAACACCTAGGCCCTAAATTCTAGCCCCAGTATCGGCACACAAAAATAAGTGAAATATAAGTTCCTCATTTTTTGCTATTTTTTGTCTATCATATATCTATATCTATCATATATCTATCATATATCTATATATCACATACAATATCTATATGTGTGTAAATAAATTTATATCTGGTTATATTATATATGTGCATATATGCATATATCATATTTTATATGATATATCACATATAACTATATAATATACATGATATATCTGTCATATATGTGATATATAATTTGATATATATCATATATCTGACTTGATATCTATATTTAAAAATTTAAATTTCTAATAGCATTCAGAATTAGTTCACCAAACTGGATTATACCAAGCCAGCAGGTTTAAAAATATTTCAAAGATGTTACTTTCATGCTTCAGATCCTTGAAAAGCCAAATACATTCACTTCTGAAGTGAAGTCTTGGGTTTTTCTGGGGAAAAGAGAGAGAGAAAAAAAAGAAACGTGTTTAATAGCACATATGGCATAATTTTATTTGACATCTGTTTTGTAACAAACAATATTTAGCTCAGTTATTTGCCGAATGATACAGTACACAGTACAAACAAAAAGTCCAATGAACAGTTTTTACTGAGTTTGTAATATATCAATATTTATTGCAAAAGAATGCAAAACTTAAACATTTAAGTGTGTTATTGATTGTAATATGCAAAACATTGATTACAGGATGCTGCCATTGCAAAAAAGAAAAAAAAAAAGCTGCTCGCCAGGCGTTGGTGGCTCATGCTTGTAATTTTAGCTGCTAAGGAGGCTGAGATCTGAGGATTACAGTTCAAATCCAGCCTGGGCAGGAAAGTCTGTGAGCCTCTGATCTTCAATAAACCACAGATAAGCTGGAAGTGGAGCTGTGACTCAAAGAGTAGAGCACCAGGCATGAAAGGAAAGCTAAGGGACAGTGCCCAGATCCTGAGTTCAAGCCCAGAAACCAGCACATGCGTGTGCGTGCACGTGTGTGTGCATGCACATGCACACACACACAGAATAAACAAAACAATCTACACCAATGCATTGATTGATTGGTTGGATGCCTGTTCCTATTGATGGTGTGGCGTCACAGACCTATCCCCCTTACTGTGTCATCTGATCAGAGACAGCTGTTAATGTATTTAGGGGGCTTTAGCTCATCGCAGCAAAAAAGGTGAAAAACATTGGCTGAATTGCGAGGAGTGATTGAGTTTAATGGAAGCAACATTTAAACAGTCAACATACACTTTCTTTTGGCAGTGCTGAGAGAAGAAGGCATTGGTGAATGGAACTGGAGAACTTACCACCAGGCTTTACAAAAGATGAGAAGGGTAGGGTATTCACTTAAAAAAATTCTAAATTTGAAATGAATTGTTCATAGGAGTGGACAACAGGAGACGGGACAGAAATAAAATTGGATATCACTTGGTTCAGAAAGCACTTTGAAGCCAGGCAATACCTGACATCCTAGCTATTCAGGAGGTGGAGATCTGAGGATTATGGTTCAAAGCCAGCCCAGGGCACATAAGACTTTGGGATTCTTGTCTTTATTTATTTATTTTTTTGGCCAGTCCTGGGGCTTGGACTCAGGGCCTGAGCACTGTCCCTGGCTTCTTTTTGCTCAAGGCTAGCACTCTGCCACTTGAGCCACAGCGCCACTCCTGGCCATTTTCTGTATATGTGGTGCTGGGGAATCGAACCCAGGGCCTCATGTCTATGAGGCAGGCACTCTTGCCACTAGGCCATATCCCCAGTCCCAAGGGGATTCTTGTCTTTAATGAACCACTAGAAAACTGGAAGTGGTGCTGCCGTTCAAGAGGTAGAGCGTTAGCCTTGGGCAGAAGAGCTCAAGGACAGTACCCAGGCCCTGAGTTCAAGCCCCATCACCAAAACAACAACAACAACAACAACAAAAAAAAACACTTCAAAACAAGGCTCAGAATAGAAGCAGCAACCCTAGCCAGGAATATGACAGACTTGATCACCCTGGCGAGCCTTCCCCTGACTTCCAAAAGAATAATTAGCCAAATGATGGCAGAGGAATATTTGCAAAGGACCTTGGTGTTCAGAGCGGATGGGAGATCTCTGGGGGTTCCTTGCCCATCATTTATCCTCCCCTGATGCCCGGCCTGGGCCCAGGAAGCATCCTGAAGCTCCACTACCCTGGGGACCTGAACACCTGGACAAAGCTGTGAGCAAACTCCCTCCGGTAGCCAGTGACTGTCTCCAAGGCTCCCAGAGGGGAGAGCCACATTTGCATCCTCTAGCTACTAGCAGCCCAGGGACTTCCATGAACTGAGCAAGGGGCTCAGTTACCATCTTTTTTTTGGGCAAGCCCCTTGAGTCTAACTGGTTCCTTTTCAGCCTGAGGTGCAGGGGAGGGGGTCCCCCAGAGAAGAACATCAGGTGGCCTCTGTTTCCCTGCCTCCCTCCAACTTGCCCCCACTTCCTTACTTCTCTCCCAGCCTGAGAGGTTGAATCTCAGCACCGGCTGCTTCCACTGTCGATATTCTTGTCACCTCTGCTTCTGATTTCTTATGCATCAGTCTTAGGTTCTTAAAAGGAGGGTTAGATGAGGCGATAGGGCTCTGCAGTACCTGGTTCATGACAGTGAGCACTTAGGGAAATACCACTGACAGCCCCTTGGGGTGGTGCACACCTGTAATTCCAGGCGAAAGAAAGGCAGAGGCAGAAGAAAGCTGCCTGCATTCAAGGTCAGCCTGGGCTCCATAATGAGACCCTGCCTCAAATAATAAAATAAGGACAGAAAGGAAGGAAGGAGAAAGAAATAGAGGAAGGAAAGAAGAAGGAGGGAGGAAGGAAGGAAGGAAGGAAGGGAGGGAGGGAGGAAGAGAGGGAGGGAGGGAGGAAGGAAGGAAGGAAAGAAGGGAGGAAGGAAGGAAGGAAGGAAGGAAGGAAGGAAGGAAGGAAGGAAGGAAGGAAAGTAAGTCCAGGCTCTCTCTACCTCAGCCTCATTGGCCCTTAGATTGGGCCTTTCTTTCTGGGAAAGCAGTGCCAAGTGTCAAAGGTACTTTAGACTTTAGACTTCAGGCTTAGGAAGTTAAGACAGAAAGAAAAAGAGGAGCTGATGAGGCAAAGTAGGGTCAGGAAGGGAAGCGAAGGGAAGGGAAAGAAAGAGATATGGAGGAGGCTCGTCACATCTGCTGTGTCCCACTCGCCCAGGTGTGGCAGGGCCATGGATCAGATCCTACGCAGACCTGGTTTTGCCCAGGGCCCTCACAGAACAAAGGTGGTTGCTCAGGATGATGACCCATTTCCTGACTCAGTCAGGAGACCTGGTTCAATTGGAAGCAGTAAACACATGAGCTATGAAAGGCATTGTTTCGGGGAGTGGGTTGTCCTGCGAAAGATGATGAGCGGGAGCCACAAGGAGACATGCTCACCTTCATTTTCAGGAGGAGTTTCCAGCTGTGGGTCCACCCTCTTAGCCCCCGACTTCCCTCTTGGGCCTTGGCAGCAATCAGGAGCCAAGAAGGACATAGAGACAAAAGCAAACAACAGATATCACAAGCAAATAAGAATACAAGTAGAATAAATAATTATATGTATTTTTTCCTGGCTTTAATGAAATTTTCTCATATATATGTATATGTATATGTATTTAATCCTTCTGTCTAAAATCTGGAGGACAAGACTAATTCCCACCCCCCGACTTAATTATAGCAGGGTTGTTAGTAAATTTACTGAATGGTGAATGTAAAATATTCTGATGGCCTAAGTAAAACCACATATTTAAGCCTTCTAAATGAACATTTCTGGTTTTTTTTTTTTTGGGTGTGGGGGGGAGTAATTTGTACCATCTGTGTCAAAATTCTGAGTCTAAAAAAAATTTAAAAAAGAAGTGGCAGAACAAATGGCTGGTTCCATAAACCAGTTCTAGTTCATTGTTGAAATTGTCACACATTAACATCACAGGCCATCTGGGAAGACAAAAGCTTCTAACCAGATTGCCGAGATGATTTTATTGGTCTGGTATTAATCAGGATGTGGCATAATATTGAAGCAGAAAGAAGAGATGAGGTGAAGTGGGGTTCTCCACCGCCCCAACTGTGCAAATTGTACCCCCAAGCTACAATGTGGGGCATTTTTAAAAAGCTGGCTTTATCATCAGAAAATGTAAATACAAGACTAGGTAATATTTCCGGTTTGCACACAGGCACAGAAAAGCAAAGAAAGTTCCAGGGCAGGCTCATAGAGAGCCCCAGGCCCTGATGCAAGGAAGGAAAGGGAGAAGAGCTTTCCCAGGATGGAGGAGGGGGAGCAGGAAGGTCTTAAGTTCAAGGTCAGCCTGGACAACATAGCAAAGCAGTGGAGAGGAGAGACAGAGAGAGGGGAAAGAAACACAGACAGAGCCACATACACAGAGGGAGATACATACATACACACACACGCATACATACATACACACAGATAGAGACAGAGGGCAGAGAGATAGACACAGAGACACACATATAGAGAGATACACACAGAGATACAGACAGGGCAGAGAGTTAGACAGAGACAGATACACTGAGATACACACACACAGATAGAGACAAAGGGCAGAGAGATAGACACAGAGACACATACACAGAGAGGAAGACACACACACACAGAGGAGAGAGACACACACATAGAGACAGAGACAGAGACAGAGGGGAGAGAGACAGAGACAGACATACCCAGACTAGGAGCCACAGAGAGCAGGGGAGAGAAGACCATGTCTCAAAGGGGAAGGGGAAAAAGAGAGGACAACCAAGATGTTTCCTTAAAGAGAGCGAGGGATAGACAGAGAGATAATACACAGAGAGAGAAGGGAATGAAAGCCAAGTGGGAGGGAGGGAGGAAGGAATGGATAAAGGAGGAAGGAAAGAAGAAAGGTGGGAAGGAGGAGGGAAGGAGGTAGGAAGGAAGGAGGGAAAGGAGGGAGGGAGACAGAGACATCTGTCCAGATGTCCCTCCGCTCCCAGCCAGCGAGGCTTGCAGCTCTGACTGATCTTGAGGTTCAGCCTTGAAGGTGCCTGGTGTCTCAAATCCCCTTCCTCCAGGCTGGGGTCCTCTTGACCATCTCCAGCCTCCCTCTTGGGTCCCCTGAACTGATGTCCAGATGTGGTTCTTGGTGAGTGGAGGGTTCTGGGACGGTCACTTCGGATTCAGAGCAGAAGACAAAAATGTGATATCATCCTCCCCTTGCACCACCCTCACAGAAATGTGATGTCATCTCACCCCCACCCCCCCCCCCCAAGCATCCTGCAGGCAGCACCAGCATAGTGATGCTCATATTTAAATAATATGCAAATGACCCCAGTCACTAATTTATGCCAGCCACCCATTTGGTCAAGAGTTAAGCAGGGCAGCCGGGGGTGTTGATCTGTCCCCCACAAGGTTGGCTTTACTTCATTCCCAGAAGGCTCTCAGGTCGCTGAGATGAGGTCTTCCTCAAGAAGAAGCTTTGTGCTGGTTCACTGGAGAAAAGAGTCTTACAGATTTTCCTATGGAGGCTGGCTTTGAACTGTGATCCTCTGATCTCAGCCTCCTGGGTTGTTGCGATAACAGGCGTGAGCCACTGCAACCTGGCTAATGAGGCTTCTTTAGGGATCCATTTCTTGAGTCTCCAGGCACCCTAAACATCTCCTTTGTAGCACATGTGACTTTTAATTAAACACTTTATTGTGTAATTACTGTGTGTGTTTTCCTATCTGAGCACAAGATGAACCCCTGTTTCAGCAACCGATGATGAGAGAACAGTTTGGGGGCGTTCCTGCTTGCATTTAAGGATGCAATCAGAACGGTCCAATGATTCCTTAGAACTGTTATTAATTATGTTGCAAGACATATTACAAATCACTTATTACAGGAGACAGTGCAGTCATTAAAAATATTTCTTCTCCCATTCCTGTAATCTGTGATATTCAAACTGGGTCTGTATTTGAACCCTGGCAGTCTGTTACACTCAAACTGTCCATCCTTGAACCTCACTGTCTCTGCTTTTGAAGATCTGTTTTCTCAGCCTCACTTCCTCCCACCCTGGGTCCCCCATGTTCTGTGGTATACAGTGATGTTTGAATTCAGGAAGGACGTCAAGAAACGCATCCAGTTGGGCAACAGTCGCTCACACCTGTAACCCCAGCTACTCAAGAGGCTGAGATCTAAGGATCATGCTCTTCAAAGCCAGCCCTGGCAGGAAAGTCTGCGAGACATTTATCCACAATGAACCAACAAAAAGCCAGAAGTGGAGCAGTGGTTCAAAGGTAGAACATCTGATTTGAGTGGAAAAAAACTAAAGGACAG
Organism: Perognathus longimembris pacificus; assembly: GCF_023159225.1. Classification (NCBI taxonomy): domain Eukaryota; kingdom Metazoa; phylum Chordata; class Mammalia; order Rodentia; family Heteromyidae; genus Perognathus; species Perognathus longimembris. Next base: position 13,728,058 of record NC_063180.1, read on the forward strand.
CGCCCCGGCCCTGAGTTCAAGCCCCAGAACTGACACAAGAAATTAAAAGTATCCTAAACTACAAATTCCCCTTGTCATCCATGCTGTCTGTAAAATATCCTTTTACAGAATTGCTTTTTTTTTTTTTTTTTTTTTTTGGTGCCAGTACTGAGGCTTGAACTCAGGGCCTGGGTACTGTCCCTGACTTTTGTTTGCTCAAGGCTGGTACTCTATCATTTGATCACAGATCTACTTCTGGCTTTTAGCTGGTTCAGTGGCAATAAGAATCTCACAGACTTTCTTGCCCGGGCTGGGTTTGAACTGTGACCCTCAGATCTCAACATCCCGAGTAGCTGGGATTATAGGCGTGAGCGACTACCCCCCTTGGTCTGGATTGTTTCCCTCTCAGATTCTGAAAAATCTATTTTCCGGTGACGTCAGCCCTTGCAGGGTTGAGATCAGAGTTGTTGCCCTGGAAATAATTATTATTCCATTTATTTCCTCCTCCTCCCTTTTTATTATTAATCCCAGCAGGTGACCTCCATAAACCTCCAAAAATTAACATTGATTGAAGACTTGCAGGAATAATATGTCTTTGCCTTCAAGTTCAAGCACAAAGTAATTGAGACCATAGCCAGGCCACATGACAGAAGATTTGTGAAGACCAGAGCGCACACAGGGTCTGTTCTGTGAGGGGGGTGGGAGGGAGCTGCTGGCTTTGTTTTCTGATGTTCATGGTGGGTTTTCATTGTTTTTGTTTTTGGTGCTGTCCTGGGGCTTGAATTCAGGTCAGCCACAGCGCCACTTCTGGTTTTCTGGTGGCTCATTGGAAACAAGAGTCTCATGGACTTTCCTGCTCGGACTGGCTTTGAACCGTGATCCTCAGATCTCAGCCTCCTGAGTAGCTAGGCTGACAGGCGTGAGCCACCTGTGCTAGCGGTCTTTCCCCTTTGGCCTCCCTATCCCCATCCCTCTGCTTCCCTCCCCTCCCCTCCCCTGCCCTCCTCTCCCATCTTCTCTCCTTTCCCTTCCTTCCCCCTCTCTCTCCCTTCCTCTCTCTCCTTTCCTCCTCCTCTCTCTGTAGCAAGCCCAGCCACCTCCCCCAGCAGGTGAGCACCCCCCCTCCAGCTCTCGTGGGACCACCCCCTCCCATGTACATGGTGGCTCTCTTGTCTTCCAATGACCCAATGACCGGGTGTCTCCAGGCCACTAGCCCAGTGGCCACGCGTTCTGGATGGGTGAGAGGGGCTGGGCCCTGCACTCACGCTGCAGGGAGGCCTGCGTGTGCCCGCTTCTCTCCATGGGATGGGGGCCCCTGGCTGCGGGGAGGGCCAGGGGGAGCCCAGCCCACCCCAGCTCTCAGGACCCTGAGGGTGTTGTGGAGTCAGGGGCCTGGGCTGGGGCCTCTGCGCTGGTGTGGGGGTCTCGACTCCTCTCCTGGCCTCCGCCCTGCCGTGGCCTCTCCATGGCCTTCTACTTTCTGGGGTGTTGCTGGGTGTCCCAGTGCCGAGGCCGGCAGGGACGTGGACGGAGGACACAGGCCCAGACACTGGTCTGGCTGGAGCTCAGGGAGGTACGCTCGTCTCTGCTGACCGCTGGCCCTCCTCTGGGAAGGGGCTCTGCTGACGTGGGGACCCCGTCTCTGATCTCAGCTCCTTGCCTGTTAACCTCTGCCTTCCTGTGGCTTGGGCGGTAGAAAAGGATTTGGTAGAGGAAACAGTGACATAATCTGTCCTCCTGTCCTTCTGTTCTGCCTTTCCCAGCTGAGCAAGGCAAGGAGGAGGAGGAAGAGGAGGAGGAGAAAGGGGAGAGAGGGAGGAGCAGGAGGAGGAGAAAGAAGAGAAAGAAGGAGGAAAAGGGGGAAAGAGAAAGACGAGGAGGAACAAGAGGAAGAGGAGGAAGGAGAGGAGGAGAAGGAAGAGAATGAAGAGGAAGAGGAGATGAGGAGGAAGAAGAGGAGAGTGAGGAGGAAGGGAGGAGGAGAATGCGGAGGAGGAAGAGGGGGAGGAAGAGGAGGAGGAGTCCCAGTCTTGGGCTAGGGACATTGTTTCTCCAGGGGCAGAGTTGGGGCAGTTCCCTCCCTTCCCCTTCCTTCCTCTCCTTGCACCCTCTCCTCCTCACAAGCCAGCACCTGGAGTATCCTGAGTATCCCATGCTTTCAGGGACCTTTACACAGTCGTGCTACTTCATAACGGGCAGCCCTGCCTCAGTTTCCCCTCTCCTCTTGGAACTCATTTGAGGCAGCTGGTCCCTCCATTGGACCCCAGCATGGAGCCCAGGGCACACAAAGCAAGCTCAGCATAATCCATCATGGTGGGTAAAAGAATTGAAGAATGAGCCGGGCACCTGTGGCTCGCGCATGTTATCCTAGCTACTCAGGAAGCTGAGAGCTGAGGATTAAGGTTTGAAGCCAGCCTGGGCAGATTGGCTTATCTCTAATGAACCACCAAAAGGTCAGAAGTGGAGCCCTTAGGCCCTGAGTTCAAGTTCCAGTACCAGTGCACACATGTGTGCGCACACACACAGAGTAAAAGAATAAATGAATGAATGAGTGAATGCATGCCTGCCTTGCGACTCTGAGGCTTTCCTGGCCCGGTGTGGGGGGGTCTCATCCTCTCTGCCATCAACCCCCTGTCTGTATCCTAAAGGAGACCTCCACTGGTGCCCACAGTTAGGGAATGGGTTAGCAGGAGATGCCCAGGCTCAGGGAGCATGAGCAAGTTTCCCTTTCCCCTCTGTCTGCGCTGAGCAGAGCTCTGGTGGTGGCTGACACCTGGAACCCAGCTACGCAGGGGGCTGAGATCTGGCTGTTCAAATCTTGATCAGACAAATCTAAGAGACTCTTATCTCCAACAAACCAGCAAAATGTTGGAAGTGGAGGTGTGGCTCAAGTGGTGGTATAGTGCTTGCTTTGAGCTAAAAAGCTAAGGGACAGCGTCCAGGCCCTGAATTCAAGTCCTAGTACTGGCCTGAAAACACACACACACACACACACACACACACACACACACACACACACATTCCTTTGATAATTTTTTTTCTTTCTTTTGCCTCAAATCCAATTGTAGCTCCTGTCCAGCTGGTAGGTTTAAAGGATAGCCAGGTCCCACCTCAGAGTTTTACGTGGGGAGCCAGGCAATGGTTCCTCCTGCTCCTGAATTTTCCAAAGCCTTTCCTAGCCCTTCTGAGATCCAGGTTGAGGCACCCCACTCCCTGTCTCTTAGGACCTCAAGTGTAATTGCTCCAGACCTGAAGAGCTGCACCAAGCCCAGGCATGAGCTGTTAAGGGCCTCTGACCCAGTTGTAAGGACGGAGGGGCAATGGGCGCCCCTTAGAAGCCTCTCATATTCTGGACCCCCAGAAGTGGCACGGACATGTTTCTGGAGGGACACAGGCCCACCTGTGCTGAAAACAGACCACTGGAAGTCAAAGGTATGTGTGTATGTGTGTGTGTGTGCATGTGTGAACACACGCATGTGTGCCAGACCTGGAGCTTGATACTCAGGGGTACCACCCTTTAGCTTTTTCTGCTTGAAGCTGGTGCTCTACCACTTGAACCACAACATCTCCCCTTCCAGCTTTTTGCTGGTTAATTGGAGATAAGGCTCTCATGGACTTTTCCTGCCCAGGCTGGCTTTGAGCTGACATCCTCAGATCTGACTTTTTTGAATAGTGGGGATTACAGGCATGAGCCACTGGCACGCAGCCCCTTGGATTTTTTTTTTTTTTTTTTTTTTTGGCCAGTCCTGGGGCTTGGACTCAGGGCCTGAGCACTGTCCCTGGCTTCTTTTTGCTCAGGGCTAGCACTCTGCCACTTGAGCCACAGCGCCACTTCTGGCCATTTTCTGTATATGTGGTGCTGGGGAATCGAACCCAGGGCCTCATGTATATGAGGCAGGCACTCTTGCCACTAGGCCATATCCCCAGCCCAGCCCCTTGGATTTTAAGTGTGCAACGGAAGAGGCGTTCAAATGCTCCCGTGTGTGGGCACACAGGTGAGTGTGTGGCCTTTCCAGGACAAAGGTAGCTCAGCCTTGAGCCTGGCAGCCACGTGGCAGGGCTGTGCAGCCCCTGACAGGTGAGTCAGATGCGGTGTGTGAAGCTTGTGGGAAGCCGATGACAAATGCCGCTCATAGTGGGGGATCAGGAGGAGGGGGACAGCTGAGCCCCTCTCCATACGGGCGCCCTTTGGTCTATCAGCTGCCCTCCATAGGGCACAGGCGCTGTCCTCTGATGGATGGCAGGGGCGCAGATGCCAGTGTCTACCTACAGCTGACAAATGGAGTTCTCTGCCTCTCCAGCAGCAGAGAAGGAAGCTTTCAAACAGGCAGTGGGACACGTGGCTTCATAGCATAGTGGGTAATGCACCTGCATTTATGTGCACAAGGCTTCTGGGTTCGAGTCTTAGTGGATCTTTGATATTGTCAGGAGCTGGTAGTTCATGTTTGTCATCCTAGCTACTCAAGAGGCTGAGATCTGAGGATCACGGTTCAAAGCCAGCCTGAGCAGGAAAGTCCATGAGACTCTTGTTTCCAATGAGCTATGTCTTTAGTGGTAGAGTGTCAGACTTAAGCAAAAAAAGTTAAGGGACAATGCTCAGACCCTGAGGTCAAACCCTAGTTCTGACACACACACACACACACACACACACACACACACACACACACACACAGTGCCTCTCATCACAGAAGATCCAGCTGGGAGGGAAGGGAGCTAGCTCCGTTCAAGCCTTGGGCCCCTCCAGGGATTGTGGAAAGCAGGCAGGCCACCCTCGGGGCTCTGTGTTCCTCGCTGCGTTTCCCACCATCATCCTGGGAAAAGCAGATCCTTCTCAGGGCTGGGTACCCGACACTTTTTTGTGCTGAGGTGCTACAGGCCTGGGTCCTCTGAAGCTTGAGACTTTTGTTCAAGTGCCCTTGGGACAGACAGAGTTCAAGCCACTGGACGCCAAACCTTTTCTCAGATACTTCAGACACATTTCCAAGATGGCTTACTATGTTGTTCAACTAACACAAAGCACCTTCCTTCTTTCCTTCCTTCCTTCCTTCCTTCCTTCCTTCCTTCCTTCCTTCCTTCCTTCCTTCCTTCCTTCCTTCCTTCCTTCCTTCCTTCTTTATTTTTTATCCTGGGGCCTGAACTTAGGGCCTGTGTGCTGTCCTTGAGCTATTTTGCTCAAGGCTAACACTCTATCATTTAGGCCACAGATCCACTTCTGGCTTTTTAGTGGTTAATAGGCTAAAAGAGTCTCAAGGGTTTTCCCGCCAGGGCTGTCTTTCACTCACGATCCTCAGATCTCAGCTTCCTGAGTAGCTAGGATGACAGGCGTGAGCCACCAGTGCTAGGCTAACATTATACATTTTGACCAGAAAGAGAGAGAAAAAAATCCCACCACAAATCTTCAAATCTGTCAGCTGGAAAATAGTCTAAGATCAACACATTTGAATTCATTAATTAATACCGTGAGAAGGCATTTTTCATATTAGACTTATTAAAATCACTTGTATTTAAGTGTTTTTGAGCTTAGTTTCCAGTGCTGTGTGTTTTCCTAAAGTGCTGCAGTCATGTTATGCAAATGCCTATTTAAATTACCAGAGGTATTTGTTTTCTGTTTCTAGTCTGTAAAACATCATTTTAATACAAGTTATTTGGGAAATGCACATTGGAACACACATATAAGAAAGGAAAATAAGATTTGAGATGGCATTTCTATGATAATTTTATTGCCAATGTGGACCGTGTTTTTGTATTTGTCGGTAAAAGGTAATGCGAAATATACACAAGACATATTTCTGGGGTTTATTGTTGTACGTGAAATTAGTAAAACAAAATTGGGCCCATTGTTGAAGTCCCAGCTGCTGAGCCCATCACTCTGAGAAGTTTGTTTCAGAGAACCTGTGCCTGACCCTGGACACTGAGCCTCAAGCCACCCTGGGGACCTCGTCACTCCCTCTGGACTTCCATAAGCCACCTGTCACCTGTATGTGACACCTGAGCTGGCAGCAAAGCCCCTTGCATGGGACAGAGGACAGGAAGATAGCTCAAAGCAGGACAGGAAAGCTGAGCAGTAAGGTCAGACTCAGAGCAGGCCCAAGCCCTGGGGACATCTTCTCTGTAGATGTTCAAGACTAGGTCTAAACTGAGCACCAGTGCTCATGCCTGTAATCCCAATTACTTTGGAGGCTGGGATATGAGGATCTAAGTTTGAAGCCAGCCTGGAAAGGAAAGTCTGTGAGATTCATCTCCAACTAACCAGCAAAAATCTAGAAATGGAGGTATGGCTCAAGTGGTAGAGCACTTGAGTGAAAAAGTTAAAAGCTCCCAGGCACTGAGTTCAGGTCCTTGGTATTAGACAAGCATAGTAAGATGTCTATAGACAAAAGTTAACAGTGAAATAACGAACTCTGGATTAAAGATAAAGTATCAGTGCTGTTGCTGGGCATCCTGGTAGCCAAAGCAAAAAAGGAAAGCATGGGTCTCATGTCACTGATCACTGGCCAGGTAAAAAGGAGGAGGGACAACTTCCTCTTCCTCTTTCAGTCTTTGCAGATCTGTCCTCAGTGATGATGACAACAACGGTCACTGAAATGCCCCAACGAAAGGTGCATGGCTTCATAACAAAGATTTGATGGTCAGCCATAGGTGTGTGTATGTGTGTGTGTGTGTGTGTGTGTGTGTGTGCGCGCGCGTGTGCGCGAGTCCTTAGGCTTGAACTAAGGGCCTGGTCACTGTCCCTGAGCTTTTGTGCTTAAGGCTAATGTTCCACCACTGAAGCCACAGACCCACTTCTGGCTTTTTGATGGTTGGTTGAAGGTAAGAGTTTCACAGACCTATGTATTATATGTACTATAACATGTATTATATTGCATAAAACTAATATATATTTGTAAAATATATAATATGGAACTTTACTCATCTATCTGGAAGAGTATTATGTCATTTGCAGAACCTGGAAATGAACCTGGAAAACATTATGTTAAGTATTTGGGCCCAGAGAGATAAAGGGCACATGTTTTCTCTAATATGTGGAAGTTCGATTTATATTATAACCATATAGGTAAATATGCGGAGGGTCATATGCATATATACACAAATGCATTAACTGAAATATGCTATCTGTAGGGGAGGATTCCAAGGTGTAAGTCCTCTGAACAACTAGCTTGCAGTCTAACATAATGAAGAGCAGGAATGTGGAACTCAAGGGATCAATGAAGAAGCGGATGAGGCCAGGGGGAAGGAGGCAGGTGAATGGAGTGAGGAAGGGTGGGAGAAGGTTGTCCAATGCAGAATGCACATATGTGATAATGGAGCATGGTAAATGGAAGGGAGGAGTGGGGTTGGGAGAGATGGGGGAAGGAAGGCAGAGGTGACACTGATCAAGATGCATTGTGCTCTTACACTGACACGTGGAATCGAAACCCCTTTGTACAACTACTTAAAGACAATAAAATAATAAAAAAAAATAAAACTGCCCTGATGAAAATCTTACCGAGGTGAAAAATATAGGGTAACTTTCACAAATCACTAATAATTCTTTTGCCTTTCACGGCAATAACATTGATTTAATTCATTAGATTCCTTTCGAAATCTATATTTCAGTTTTAGAGTTGTCAGATTCTGTTAATGACAATTTGGCCCCATCTGTTCCGACATGGAAACGAGGCGCCTTGCACAGACAAGATGGATCTCTGGGAGTCAAAGAGAGGAGAAGACGGAAAGACATTTCACTCAGATGGAGCCCAACTTTGGAGATTTCACACTGCTAGAGAAAAACAAGCTTCAGAACTTTCCCTGGGCACCCCCAGAAAGACAAAACACCCCCCCCCCACCCTCAGACCTCTGTCCCTCCTCTACCACTCTCAAATCAGATGATCACTGTGTGTGTGTGTGTGTGTGTGTGTGTGTGTGTGTGTGTGTGTGTGCCAACTTGGGGTTTGAACTCAGGGCCTGGGCACTGTGCCTGAGCTCTTTTGCTCCAGGCTAGTGTTCTACCTCTTCTGGCTTTCTGGTGGTTCATTGGAGATAAGAGTTTTACAGATTTTTTTGTCCAGGCTGGCTTCGAACCATGATCCTCAGATCTCAGTCTCCTGAATAGCTAGGAGGACAGGATTGAGCCACCAGCACCTGGCATATCATCATTTCTTATTTGGGAAGGAGAAAGATTGCTTTTTCAAAACATCTCCATTCATTCTCTCTCCCCCTTTTTAAAAAGATGGAGTGATAATTCTGGTGTCAGCATATCAGAATTCTAGAGGTCGTGATGGAAATGAAAGTGAGTTTGTTGTAATTTGGCCATTCCCATGATTCTATTACAGTTAAGTCATAATTTCAGTACAATGGTGATCTGCTTGCCCAGGGGGCAGTAGGAGGGTTTTTAGCTTGCAAGAAATGTCTCCTATGATGCTCTGGACCTGCCAGCCTGCACATCTGCCCGTCTCCCCAGAGACAAGACTGGACATGCCGGTGAGGCGCATGTGCCCAGCTAGGTGGCTGATGACAGCTTTGCAGGTGCAGCTGGCCTGAGGGCGGTCCCTCTCGGGAACTGAAGTGGGGGTGGGAGATGGGGGATGGGGGTTAGTAACTGGCCCCCACACGCACCAAGGAGGCCAGAGCCTGTCCAGATGGGGGGAGAGATTCAAAACACATGGATCATGTTTCTTTGCAGGAAGATGTCCTTCTGATGATCAACAATGGAAAAATAAACACACATGACAGAAGCCAAGGAATAGAAAACGTAGAACATTCAAAATATTTAAAAAGCATGAATCAAGCATTTAAAAGTATTAGCCAGGCACCAGTGGCTCACACCGGTTATCTAGCTACTCAGGGGGCTCAGATCTGAGGACTGTGGGTCAAAGCCAGCTGGAGCAGGAAAGTTTGTGAGACTCTTATCTCCAATGAACCAGAAAAAAAAAAGTTGGAGGCAGACCTGTGGCTCAAGTGGTAGAGCACCAGCATTGAGAGCAAACACTAAATGAGAGCATGAAGGCCTAAGTTCAAGCCCCAGGACTGGCACTAAAAAGAGAAGAAAGAGAGAGAGAGAGAGAAAGAGAGAGAGAGAGAGAGAGAGAGAGAGAGAGAATACAGAAAGAGATGACTTAATAGAAAAAAATATTTTATTAAAAAAATTTTTTTAAAAGCCAGGGGCTAGTGGCTTATTCCTATAATCCTAGCTACTCAGGAGGCTGAGATCTGAGGATCACAGTTCAAAGCCAGCCTGGGCAGGGAAGTCCCAGAGATTCTTAACTACTATCAACCCAAAATGCCAGAAGTGGAGCTGTGGCTCAAGTAGGAGAGCACCAGTCTTGAGAGAAAAACCTAAGGGACAATGTCCAGGTTCTGAGTTCAAGCCCCAGTGCTGGCGCACGTGCGTGCGCGCACACACACACACACACACACCAAACACACACACATTCTATAGAATTAAGTGGGATCTTCAAAGTTTACCTCCGCCATATGCAGTTAATTCATATTAACTCTAACAAATAGAATTTCATTATAGCTCAGAGACACTTCTAATGTGGGCTGGCATTAAGTTGAATCAGTTGTAACTAGCAAGTCTAAAGACAAGAAAAGCATATGACTACAAAAAAAAAAAAAGAAAAAAAAGTCCTCCTAGTGGATCTGCCTCTTAATTTTCAGATACACATTAGAGAATTTTTTTTTCCATTTTCTATGCCATCCCTTGAGCAAATTAAAAATCAACAAAAATATCCAGGGTCTATGTTGCTTGCCCAAGTGTACTGAATGTATAAAAACTTTAATTAAACACTCAAGTTTGCTCAGTTTTAAATTATGTTAGTTTAACAGTTCTTTGTTCTGTTTATATGAATGCCAACATATTCCCATCTAAATACATTGTTGGCCTAAGAAGCTTTACAACATATTCAAAGTTCAGTGAATTATACTTGGATTCATGGTTTTTGTTTCCCTCCCTCCCCCCATTCTGGGACTTGAACTCAGAGCCTGGGTGCTATCCCTTAGCTTTTATGCTCAAGGATAGCACTCTACCACTCGGGGCACAGCTCCATTTCCAACTTTTTACTGGTTAATTGGACATAAGAGTCTCATGGACTTTCCTGCTTGGGCTCACTTTGAACTGCAATCCTCAGATCTCAGCCTCCTGAGTAGCTGAGATTACAAGTGTGAGCTGCTGGCACCTAGCAACTATTCTGGGACGTTTTATACAGACTAAGCTTTTGCCTTGGGAAGAGCAGCTGGCTGACCTACAAAGGGAAATGCTACTTGGTGACAGTCTTTCATCTTTCTTCCTCACCCCATTCAAGGGAAGAATGGAAGAGGTCCAAGCAATTGGAAGGGCCCCTCAAGTGCTGTACATTGCAGTGTGCAACCATGCTTGGCAGGCAAGAGAAATGAGGTAGTTTAAGCTAAAACTGAACATGCCTGACTTGAGAAAGTAGCCCCTGGAAATAATTAGGCCACTGAGATGCAGGATGCCTGAGTCCGAGTCAGATGTCTGTTGAGTAAGTCAGACTTCTGTGATTGAAAAAAAAGAATTGGCCAGAATGCATGTTAGACCATTGGTGGAGGGTTTTGTTTTTTTTTTTAAATAAACAATTTATTGTTGACCTTGCAAGATTTGAGAGTAGGGGTAGGGATGTCTTTCTAAGCTGGGCATAATGAGATCAGGGGCCTTGCTAATCAAACTAGAAAGATTGCTGGAGATTGTACATATATATATATATATATAATCTTTACCTGTTTAAGAAAATTATATATTTTCAGCAAATTAATTCCATCTGGACTAGTTAGACCACATAATCAGCTACGTGATGCAAATAGTTATCTTTGCGGTGGAAATCCATAACTTATTTTCTGCCGTAATACAGAAAAAGAAAAGGAGGAATAAGTATTGATGAATTACATACAGAATGAAATCTTCTCTTGCAGTGCTGTGGGTTTATTTCATTAGGATGCCAATTTTATTTATTTATTTATTTATTTATTCAATTTAATTTTTTTGTGCCAGTCCTGGGGGCTTGAACTCAGGTTCTGGGTGCTGTCCCTGAGCTTTTTTTTTTTTTTTTTGCTCAGTGCTAGTGCTCTACTACTTGAGCCACATCTCCACTTCTTGGCTTTTTGGTGGTTCATTGGAGGTAAGAGCCACAGGGGCTTTCCTGGCCAGGCTGGCTTTAAACTGCGATCTTCAGATCTCAGCCTTCTTAGTAGCTAGAATAATAGGTGTGAGCCAGCGAGGGACTTCTTTAAAAGTATTTCTTGCTGACATTCAGGGAGCCAAAACAAGCTAGGGTGTTGAGGGGCTAGTATTGCTAAAACCCATCTGGCCATATTAGCTAGCTTGGGCAAGGTCTTGCCTGTCCAGTGGGCTGTATTCCTGAAGAGTGTCTTATTTATAAAGCTTGAGCACAGTTAGTCAATATCATCTCCAGTTATAGGTGAAATTAATGATAATATTGATTATACTGTAACCCATGTTAAAAGCGAGCATATTGCTCTTAGCCATAGGGCAATATTTATGAGCTATTTCTTCTTTCTTTCTTTTTTTTTTTTCCTTTGTGCTGCACTCAGGTCCTCACGTTAGTGTTCAGCTTTCTTCATTCAAGGCCAGGGCTCTACCACTTGAGCCATACCTCCACCTCCAGTTTTTTGGTAGTTCATTGGAGGTAAGAGTCTCACAGAGCTTCTTGCCCAGGCTAGCTTTGAACTCTGATCCTCGGATCTCAGCCTCCTGAGCAGCTAGAATGACAGGCATGAACTGGCACTTGGCTCTTTCTCTCCTTCCACATATGATCTAAGTCCTGTAAGAAAATTACTTTTCTGATTTCTTCTGATCAGAAGGAGCATAGCTTTAGGGACTTTCCTGAGAGAGAAATCATCATGTAACACTTCATTTTAACTGGGGACATTTCCGTCTGTCTGTACCCTCATGGCGACCATTACTATCTTTATTTCCCTCCCTCCGCCCCCAGCATTCTATGCTTCCTCTGCGGGGGGGGGGGGGGGGGGGCGGGGAGGGAGCTGCAGTGCGGTGGGGGGGGGGGTGTGTAATCTTCCAGCCTGCTCAGATCCCAGGTGCCTTGTCTACATATTCTGATGGAACCTTCTGTCTTCAGTCTTTGAATCTGTTATCTTCAAAACCTGGTGCACTTTCCAGCCAGAAAAAAAGCATGATGTGTGGAAATTCACCAGCCCTTTGCGGGACCTCAGCCCGGTTATTTTTGGCCATTTCATTTATGAGGGTGTGTGTGTGTGTGTGTGTGTGTGTGTGTGTGTGTGTGTGTGTGTGCAAGCACGTGCATGTACCAGCCCTGGGGCTTGAACTCAGGGCCTGGGCACTGTCCCTGAGCTTCTTTCACTCCAGGCGGGTGCTCAGGCTTGTGATGAGGCGGTGCCTCATGGCAGGAGCCTGCGGTAGAGGACATGTGTCATTCCATGGAGTCCAGGAATTAACAGAAAAAGAGGAAAGGTCTCAGGATTAGAGAGACCCTTGGAGGGCACCCCACTGTCCTCCAGCCAGATTCCATCTCCTCCCCCCAACAATGCCACATCTGGAGACCAAGCCTGTAGCGTTTTCCAGATGCAAGCCACGGCAGTGGTTGGGGTCAGACATGTAAGTCCCGAGGAGGACAGAGGCTGAATTCCCTGCCCAGCCCGGGTCCAACAGAAGTCTTGCCCACTTCCTTCCTCCTCTGCTGCCCTGGTTTTTGTCCATTTAATTGGCTGGGGAGCTGAGGCGCCAAAGGGCAGCCAGAAGTGATGAGAACGAGTAGGCCTGGGATTCAGTCTTCAGCTGTGACTCGCGTATGTCTGTTTTCCTCAGAGCTAGGCTGTCTTGTCTCTGTGGGAGACATTTTCCTCTCTCTCCGAACAGGTGTGTTGTCATTTGTCACCACCAGCTTTGGCTTCAAGTTAAGAACTCAGGGAGAAAAAGAGCAACCTTTCTGTATCACCTTCTTTTTTGGTACAGGGATTTGAACTCAAGATCTCTTGCTTTTGTTTGGGCTTATTTTGCTCAAGGCTGGCACTCTACCATTGTTGAGCCATAGCTCCATTTCCAGCTTTTTGGTGATTCATTGGAGATAAGAGTCTCATGGAATTTCCTGCCTGACCTGGCTCTGAACCATGGTCCTCTAGATCTCAGCCTCCTGAGTAGCTGGGATGGCGGTCGTGAGCCACCAGCACCTCTTCACGCATGTTCACATGACACATTGGAAACCAGTAGAAAGAAGAAAAATATTTTATTTCATTTTAGTTTATTTTATGCTAGGTCCAGGCTTTGAACTCAGGGCTTGGTGCTCTCACTTGGCTTTTTGCCCAAGGCTGGATGACTATAGAGCTGCCTAGTTTCCCCCGCCTCCCCCTGCCGAAAGCTCAAGTGCTGTACAGGCCTGGCAAGGTGACATTTGCAACCAACTGTTTCCATAGAGAAATGCCAGTCTCTGTCATCCATTCTGCATGCCTATTTGCCCTAATTTATGCAGTCACTTGTCATTTGGTGGGGCAGTGGGTGGTAGTCTGAGCTCTGGTGAAATTCCATCTCAAGCCTGGTACTAGTAGCTCATGCCTGTCATCCTAGCTACTTAGGATGCTGAGATCTGAGGATCACAGTTCAAAGCCAGCCAGGGCAGGAAAGTTTGTGAGACTCTTATCTCTAGTGAACCAGAAAACGCCAGAAGTGCAGCTGTGGCTCAAGTGGAAGGATGCCAACTGTGAGAGCAAAAGCCAAAGGGCAGTCCCTGAGTTCAAGCCTGAGTCCTGGCACAAAAAAATAACTGAGAAGAAAGAAATTCCTTCTATTCTCCCTTCAAAGTGCAGATCATGGCATGTTATGTACAGATATGTGCACACACATGCACCTGTGTGCAAATAGACTAGGGGTGAAGGGGAATTGTGCAAACCCTATTATGGTCTGTATTTGTTCTTGCTTCAATTTTTATGCTCATTTCAAATATATGTGTGCAGAGAGTTGTGAATTTTTATCTCTGACCTTTGTAGACATAAAACCATTCTATCATATACCTGTCAGAGAGGGGAGAGAACCAGATGAATATTCTTTGCCTTTTAGGCATTGGAATAGAAAAAAAAGAAGCCGGGTGTTGGTGGTTCATCTCTGTAATGCTAGTGAAATCCAGGGGCTGAGATCTTAGGGTTTTGGTTCAAAGCCAGCCTGGGCAAGAATGTCCATGAAACTGTGATCTCCAATTCACC